>NC_142931.1:73271616-73309116 GCF_046866305.1 Octopus bimaculoides | reverse complement strand
GTTGGATTACTTATCTATGTTTATATATATTTTTTGTTAGAATTTAAACGCTTTCCGTACAGATAAAAAGAATTGTGAATAAGAATTCTATAAATTTGTGTGGCTTTATTTGATAAATTATATTCGTTTCAAATTTTGGACGCATTGGAAGGTATTTCTGGAGAGGGGCCAAGTCGATAACATGAACTGACCACACTGATCAACTGATATTTATTTTATTGAACCCAAAAGGACGAAAGACAATATCAACCCGGCGGCGTTTGAACTCAAACCGTAAAACGGAGGAAATACCGCTAGGTATTTTGCCCTGAATGCTAACGATAATATTAAGATTAAGTTTGCGAAGCAATAGTGATGCAACTTTAATCAGGGAAATTTAAACCGTTTTCATTTATAATTTTGAGTTTTGTTTTACTGTAATCTAAAGTTATTTGTAAAAATATCTATATTTGGAAGTCAGCTGAAGTAGGTGTAAATATTCAGTTAATTTTGTAATTTTTCTTTTATGAACAATTATCTTTTATGAAACTCAATATATGTTATATACCATACTGATGCGATTTTGCTAATCAAAAGTGTAATTTATCAAAATGGAGACTTTAAAATGTTTGATGATATAATCCAGCACAGTCTAGCTATAAGCAAGGTAAAATTTGAATGTTCGTCTTAAGCAGTGTGATTATAGAATATCTAATAGTCTTTGAAATGCTGGTATGTGATGATATGTACCAATAATTATAAAAACATATACTAAACAAATGTATGAGAAATATGTAGTTTCGTTTACCATACACTATAGGGTTCAGAAAACTTTTATGCAGGAATTCTCAACGTTTGAAGGAGCATAAAGTTTTTATGCTTCAGTTTCTTGGAAGAGGATTCAGTTAGAAATTTAATGAAACTATATAATGATTTCTTTAACTATTTCAATAGAAGCTGTTTTACAGACATATAAGGACCGCTAAATATTTAATATCATTAATAGTTGCAAAACCAACAATCAGAATTTGGCATTTAAGAAGAATAAGAATTTTTGTTTTTAGATAGGGAGAAAGTGAGGGAATGAGTAAAAACGAGAAATGTCATTAATGATATCACTGGTATCAAAGGATCAGTATTAGCATTTTTATTATTAGACTTGCGGGTAATTAAATTTATTTCAATGAACACTTCAATGACAAAAGTGCATTGTTATATATATTATCATACACACACAGATACACACACATATACATACATACACATACATACAAACACAATTCCACACTCACACACACACACGCATATGTATGTATATATATATATATATATATATATATATATATATATATATATATACATGCATACATAAGAAATTGAGTGAGCAACCCGTTTTCTGGATAATACTATTTTCGTTCATTGACACTTTAACAGAACTATTAGTGGAATATTATATTTGTATAATTTCAGCAACACTGAAAAATATAAACTCCTCGGGTAAATGTACGACTCGATTAAATGTCGATGAAGAAGTTGTAGTACTATACAACTAAGACTTTGATACTCAAAATGAATATAAATAAATAAATAATATAGTCAAATGTGTAGAATGAACCAGGTACTCTAAATCAGTCGGAAGAACGGAAATGGTCCGTGTGAGTGTGCGGTAAATAGTGAATTCGCGAATGATAAAATTAACAGACAACAAGAGAACGTGCACAAAGGATGTATTAGGATGACACTCTTTAAATAGAGAAAGTTTTTCACGTTTCGAGCATAGCACTTCACCGGAAAGGAGAAATGAAAAAGTCCAAAGGAGGAACAGAAGAGCTATGCTCAAAACGTCAAAAACTCTCTCATTTTTACCGATCGTCAAACTAATACATTCTTTGTGCACGTCCGCTTGCTGTATGTTAATGTTAATTTTATTATTCTTTTACTTGAACTGATTGTTTTTTATTGACTCTATGTGTGTGTGTGTGTGTGTGTGTGTGTGTGTGTGTGTAAATACCGCCCTCCGGGTGGTTTTCTGCTAAATATTTTGATACTTATAGCGTATCAAATAGCCATAGCAACAAATTCACTTGCTAATTCTTAGATAAGGAGCAAAAGGAAATAATCACATGAGTCTAAATCTTCAGTGAGTTTTAATAAGCTGTCCAATACAATTTATTTTCAGTATGTATAAACAAAAAACTGAGGGCATTTACACTCCGAATTTGAGTCAACAAAATACCTGATTTCCTCACCTGAGATAACGAAATAAAACTTGAAATGAAAAATTGCAATAAAAATATAATAAGTAGATTATTATTAATGAAAATAATTAGAGGTGGGAGAGAGAGAAAGTAAGAGACTGTTTGCAAATGAAAACGATAAATTTTGCCAGAACGCATTAATATTGTTTATCAAATGTTAAAACCTACTCTGCAGTGAAGGTAAAGCTTGGTGACAAATATCTAAACTTGTGATAGTAAATAATGTCGGACGCTTCGAGAGTACCTTTTTATCGATATATATTTACAAAGGAATTTATTTAAAAATGCCAGAGAGTCTAACCCATAGTTAGGTGTGACTAACTTACTAACGGACATCACAGAAATTTATATGTAGATATATACCTGAGTCAATCTGTTATATATATTTATAAATAGGCGCAAGAATGGCTGTGTGATAAGTAGCTTGCTCACCAACCACATGGTTCCGTGTTCAGTCCCACTGCGTGGCACCTTGGGCAAGTGTCTTCTGCTATAGCCTCGGGCCAACCAAAGCCTTATGAGTGGATTTGGTAGGTGGAAACGGAAAGAAGCCCGTCGTATATATATATATATATATATATATATATATATATATATATGTGTGTGTGTAAAGTATGAGAGAAATTACCTACAACAGTTAACTTCTACATGCTAGAAAACAGCCATAAACGACCGAAAACCACAAAGTAAAACATTTCAAAGGGAAGAAAAAATTAAAACTTTTACCTTATTTTTAACGGTTAGACGTATAGGTTTCGGACTTTGTAGTAAATAAAGTAATTTACTAGGCAAATCCTCTTCAGTAACCAGCCGTCAAGTAATAAATATATATCTACAAGACAGGAGGCAGCAAGCACATGTCTTCTGAGATATACATTCTAATTTTTTCAAAATCCACTGCGCAGACGGAGTTTCAGTCGGCAGAAAATGAAAAAATGCCGAAACGAACTTTGAAATGCTAATATTAAATACTTGAGTATATATATATATATATATATATATATATATATATATATATATATATATATATATATATATATATATATATATATATATATATATATATATATATATATATAAGGGTAGCAAAACTATACAGAGTTATACTACCAGTGGTCTAGCACGTAAAAAAGTCAATAGACAACATATTCCATATGTAACACCATTCGTAACACCAACAACCCCACTTGCGAAAAAACATGAAATCGTTTTTCGTGGGGGAAAACTCGAAGCACACCCATTGAACTACATATAATGGCATGTAAATGCTGGATTGAAAAACCTTTTTGAGATAGAAAAATTTGAAGGTTACTCGTGGGACTTAATCCCAAAACTCTTATAGTCATGTTGTATAGGCATTGAAATATCGTCACAATCTTCACAAATTCTACAGCAATTTTTGGAAATTTTGTTCTCCTAAAGTGGTTTTTCGTATATAAGTCGTCTTAGCTTTCGGCTGTAAATTTTGATCTAAAATATTCGATTTGCATGCCGGAAAAGCGATAATTTTTAGTCTGAATTCATAATGATATCTTGCCGAAAAATATTCTAACATACTCGCGTTAATTACTAAAAATTAACTCGTCATTAGAAAACACTCTACACAAAGTGATAATAACGTCTGTTTGGAACGTCTTCGCTCTAAATGCAATTAAATGACGTGTTGTTTAAACATGCTGCAATATTGGTGCAAAGTTGGACTGATCGAGCTCAGTGATCAACTAGGAGCTATTTTATCGATCCCGAGGAATGAAAGGTAAAGGCAACCTCGGCAGAATTTGAACTCAGAACGTAAGGACGGACGAAATACGCAAAGCATTTTGGTCGGCGCGGTAACGATTCTTATTTCTTTATTTCCCATAAAGGGTATACACAGATGTTAATACAACACATGTGGGGACATACAAAAATAACACAGACAATTGTATAAATATAAAAATTAAAATTAAAAACGTATGATGTACATGCATGATAACAATGAAAAGAGTATGAAAATGGACTACTTGCCCCACCAAGCAGCCTCATTTCTTCCTTTTACAATTCATAATGTGCTTCCCTTAATATGTCCACTCCATGTTCCTTTCTTAAGTCTTTTTATTTCGAACTATTCGGTAACTTTTATTTATATCCGCGTACAGTCTCCAATATTTAACTCCTTTTTTATATTTGGATATCACATCGTTTTGGCTTTGAGTCACCAGTACACAAAATTTACAAGCCTATAATGTTTATGAAACCCTCCATGTTCGCGAATTTCGCCGTTTTCTACCTCCTCGGCTCACAAATCAAAGCCCCTTCTACCTCCTCTGTCAACAAACAAACATAATTCTCACGGGGTGGGGGATTTTGTAAATCCTGTGATGTCTGCTAGCTTTCTTTTTTCTTTTTGTTTTGTAAAGGAGGTGAATGGGTGGGTTTGGTGTATGCTGGTAGAGGATGGGACTGAGCTGGTTTAGGTGGGGTGGGGGCGATTTGGAGTTCCCTCTCGTTCTATCCTTTCTTTCTCTTTTTCCCAACTACTGTCCATAATTCCTCCTTTCTCTGCACTTCCTCCAATATCTCCTGTATTTTTCTGGATCCTTTTACTCTTTTTGTTTTCTGTGTGGTACAGTGTGCCTTAATGTAGCCCTTCTGGCCACATGTAAAACAACGAGGGACTCTTCCCTCCACCCACACTCTTAGAATCGTCTCTGATCGACACCGTTTCTACAAGTCCTTCCAGCGTTTCCACTTCCGCTTGAACTATTAGGTCTAGCGTCTTGGCTTTCCATGTTGTTCCTTCTAGATGACGGCCTCCTTATTTCCGAGTAGGACCGCTGCTGCAACCCAAGCCACATCTATATCTGGCGGGATTCCTTCTACCCTAATCTTGGAAGTCTTTCTTCCAAGATAAGTGGGTAGAAGGACAACTTTATCTGTTCTTGCCCTAGTCACTGACTGTTGCCTTGCCACTTCCTCAGTCCTAAAATGGATTACAATAGTTCCGTATGAATTTCCTCTTCCTAAATATTTTATATCTCTCATTACTGCGCATAAAGCCTTTTCAATTTCCTCCTCCTTCGAATGTTCCATTCTTCTTTCTTTTATTGAGTATGCCTTATACACCAAGATCTTTTTTTTTCATCTACTCCAATATCTTCTGGGGTGTTGACAACTTAATGTCACCCCCGCTTTCCGTGCGCCATTTTATCGTCTTTGTCAATATTTGATAAGTCCACCTCTTTTCTTTTTTTCTTTCGTCACTTCTGCAAAGTTCTTTTTATCTAATTCTCTGTCCATCTTTTTTTTTACCGCCATTATCAGTTCTTCCTCTGTAGAATACAACTCAGTACCACTAATGACCGAGGAATACATTTCACTTTTGCCATTATCCTGGCTAACTCCCCTTAAAGTGAAGAGAAAGCACCACAAGGAAAACCGCTGCAAATCAGCAGAAAAACAATTTACAAAGTGTTAAAAAACACTGACGCAAAATTACAACTTTAAAAATAACTTACACACACTCAACGGCGCGGTAACGATTCTATCGACTCGCTGCCTACAAGTAGTATTAATACTGCAGCGCTTTTCAAGGCAGCGAGCTGGCAGAAACGTTAGCACACCGAACCAAATACTTAGTGTCATCTCGTCCGTCCTTACGTTGATTTCAAATTCTGCTTAGGTCGACTTTACCTTTTATTCGTTCGGGGTCGATAAAATGAATACACTGGCATCGATATAATCTATTTATTAAACCCACCATTAACATTTCTGGCCTGGCGACAAAATGTGAAACCGATATTATGCTAAACAATAGCGCTTTCATGGAACATGCTCTTCACTGACTGGTTAAATAATAACGTGTTCATGTACATAACTTGCACTGAATTATAAATAATACATTATGTATAATGTAATATTATAATGTATTTACTCTTTTACTTGCTTCAGTCATTTGACTGTCGCCATGCTGGAGCACCGCCTTTAGTCGAGCAAATCGACCCCAGGACTTATTCTTTGGAAGCCTAGTACTTATTCTATCGGGTTCTTTTGCCGAACTGCTAAGTGACGGGGACATAAACACACCAGCATCGGTTGTCAAGTGACGTTGGTGGCGGGGGGGGGGACAAACACAGACACACAAACATATACACATATACATATATATATATACACACATATACGACGGGCTTCTTTCAGTTTCCGTCTACCAAATCCACTCACAAGGCTTTGGTCGACCCGAGGCTATAGTAGAAGACACTTGCCCAAGGTTCCACGCAGTGGGACTGAACCCAGAACCATGTGGTTGGTAAGCAAGCTACTTACCACACAGCCACTTCTTAAAGCATAAGGCGCATTAAATGCAAAATGCAGGTTTAGAACCTACAAAGAAATTAATCTTGTTGTAATCATACGATTTTACAACGATATATTGCAGAAAGAATTAATTTCTTCTTCTGAATCATCCTCCTCCACTAGTATATACTGCCTGAACAGAAAATGAGATAAAGAAAGAAATTAACGAAAAGATATCGAGCACATATACATACATACATACATACATACATACATACATATTTACATACATACATACATACATACATATATATATATATATATATATATATATATATATATATATATATATATATATATATATATATATATATATATATCCTTTTAGGCAACAATCAACATAGAGAATTTGAAATTTATTTTCGTGCCAATATACAGACAAGAAGAAAAAATTAAAAACGGGAAAAGAAAAATCAAGCCAAAAGCACAAACGAAACCTATAAGAAAAAAATTGCTAACTAATCTTCAGACGTATAACTTTTTAAATTTTATGTATTCTGTCTGTGAGACTGGATATAGTTATAACCTCTGAGACATTTCACAGCAGGAGCTAACTTTCAGGTTAATAACCTAAGGCCTAGTTTATCGATTCATTGGGATTTTTTGGATATTTCGGTGACACCTTGCTGGCAGTTAGCCAACTAAATTAAAATCTCAGCTGTCAACTACAACTGAAGTACTTTCGCATCAGCCAGACCAACAACTACTACTACTACTACTACTACTACTACTACTGTTGCTGCTGCTACTACTACTACTACTACTACTACTACTACTACTACTACTACTACTGCTACTGCTACTACTACTACTACTGAAGTACTTTCCCATCAGATTTACCTACAACTTCAGTAACGACAACATCAACAACTACGGAAATCAATGTCCAACCTCAACACATTGGCCTGTCTTCATAACCTATACAGTCGAATTGAATTATTACTTTCTTTCATTGTTATTACTATTTAGCCCAAGGCAATCGTAACCGAGCAAAGCTACGATGAAGTCATTCTAGTCAGGACTATTCTGCATTTTAGAAGGAGTATATTATCCAATGTATCATTTTCCGCTTATATCTGTGTGTGTGTCCATGTGTGTGTGTGTGTGTGTGTGTGTGTGTGTGTGTGTGTGTGTGTGCGTGCGTGCGTGCTATATCCTTATGGATAAACGAATAAACTGCAACAATGTAATAACAATATAACTGAAACAAACGGCAGTAACCACAGGTAACATAACAACACTCTTTTAAGAACCAACAATCCAACACGCTAACTCGAACTGTAAACTTTAAACTCCGACATTGAACTATCAACACCCAAACTGTGGAACTGGCACGAACTTTATTTTTGATTAACCACTTAGGGTCAAATAAAGATAGCACAGCACGAGGACATACAAAAAATAAAAGTTGGGGGTCAAAACTGGAAGATGTAAAAAGAGGGGAAAATGAAGTGATAGATAGAAGGGAAACCCACCAACCTCGTTTAGTTTTTCTGTAGTAAAATACAATTACAGCATGCAAAAAGTAAGCTTCCAACAACGTTCTAACAAATCCATGCAGAAATTCAAATAAGAAAAACCTTTCATTCTCTCCCTTGAAACACTGCTAAATTTACTGTCCATTACATTTAATACCTCAAACACACAGTTCTCATTCATACTTATACTTGAAGGGCTCGTAACACTTATTCTAAATTACTTTTTAAATTTATCCTTATAGCTCGGTCTTGTATTCAGATGGGGAGGGTTTAATATATGCATTTGAGTATCTGGGTTGGTTTTTTCGGGTGATGATGGAAGTGATATCTCTTGTGTACATGGATTATACCTATCTAGCGAACAAACTGCTGGTATCTTGTGAGTGGAGTGTGTGAGTTTTTGATCGTCTATGTTTACTGAGTCAAAGCTGTGTGTGTGTGCGCAGTCTACTGATTTTTTTTAACATTAAAATGGGCGCGAGGAAGGATATCTTTTTCTTTATTTTCTTTCTTTTTTCTCTTTACCTCTGTCCATTTGTTACTGATTTCGGCCGCCGTTGAATTTTCTTGGGTGTCTCTTATAGAACTTACCCCTCTTTGGGCCTTCTTTGTTGTAGTTTCAGATGACTTCTTCTCTTTTGGGAGGTTCTCTTTTTCTGGGTTAGGCTAAGTGGTCAGTAGTTTATCTTTTTCGATCTAGTTGGTTCTTCCGTTTGTACTGGTTTGTTGGATGGAAGGTGTGGCCCCGGCTGCATGCCGTGTAGGCACTTAGCATTTATGCGGCCCTTTTGTCCACACCCGAAGCACTTTGAGCTTCCACCTTCTACGATAACCCTTATTTTTGTCTCGCCCGTCAACATAATATATTCTGGAATTTCTTCCATATCTCTTTGGGTGGTCAGGATTGGAATTCCAAGCCACGACCATCCCGGTTTTGCACCTGCGTTCTGGAAGTTGAAAAGAGACAGACCTAATATTTTTGATTGAACAATAAAGATGCTATAAGCCATACATCGGAGACTTCTGGAGGGACGCCCTGTATTTTAATTTTGGAGGTCCTGCTTCAAAGGTAAATCGGAAGCAACTCCAGTCCTTCCGAGTTTTAAAGTTTTCTTTGAGTATTCTTTAGCTTCTTTTCGAAAGCGCACCTCGCCTCTGCAGTGCCAAAACGCTTTCCTCTGTTGATATATTTTATATACTACTATATTACTTTCAAGCACCTCTCGATGGCATCCCTGGATACCATTTCTATCCTTCCCATTGCTAGTGCCATGCTAGAATAGCCGCATATCAATTAATCCCCCCAAATTGAATTATGTATATATATATATATATATATATATATATATATATATGTATGTATGTATTACCCATTTACTCTGTTACTTGCTCCAATCATTTGAGTGTGGCCATGCTGGTGCACCGCCTTTTATCTGAAGAAATCGAGCTTCGACATATTCTTTGTAAGCCTGGTGTTTATTCTATGGATTTCTTCTGTATAAGCACATGTTACTGAGATACAACCGGATAAATTCAAATCTCTTTCATGGATATATAATTATGGACAGAAGTCATCGTACTGTGATGGCTACATCGTGGTATGTTGATTCTTGTTTATTTTTATGTATCTTGACCATACGTGTACTGATGAACAAAAGAATGCAGGTTACTTCACAGTTTTTCTGTATTTGATTGAGAAACCAGTGGTCTACCGTTGAGTTAAATGTTTTCAAGAGATGAATTTTGAAAGCTGCATTCCCTCGCTTTCAGTAAATATGTTGCTTATTTTTTGGTAGTTTTTGACTTATTTAGTCCCTCTAAGCGTGAGGCATTACTACACAGTTAATGCCCTTTATATAAATTTATATATATTTATGAAAAAAAGATGAATTTTTTTCATTACGAAATTTTTTTCATTATTTTTTCATTATGAGGTTTTGTCACGCTGACTACTTGATAAATTCTTATAAAGAATTTATCCTATATTATATATATATATATATATATATATATATATATATATATATATATATATATATATATATAGATATGCAGGGCAGGGAATCGTCAATTAGTAATAAAATTAATAATTAACAATTTTGCCGGGTAGCTCAGTATGAAAGAACCTTCTTCGGTAAAAAACATTTATAATCATAAATATATAGGGATTGACAGTAACCTGCTTCTCCAACATACTGAGAATTCAGAAATAGCAGTCAAAGAACTACTGATTTCTGTAGTTTTGAAATCAGTAGTTCTTTGACTGCTATTTCTGAATTCTCAGTATGTTGGAGAAGCAGGTTACTGTCAATCCCTATATATTTATGATATATATATATATATATATATATATATATATATATATATATATATATATATATATATATATATATGTATGTATGTATGTATGCATATATATATACATATATACATGCATATGTACATACGCATATCTATATGTATGTATATATATACACACACACACACACATACACACACACACACACACACACACACACATATATATATATATATATATATATATATATATATATATATATATATATATATATATATATATAAACCACACAGTGGAAATGTGCTTTAGATCTGAGGAAAGGGCCTTGTGTTACTCTATAGCCTCCAGAAACACACCAGAGGTGGTGCTCCTCCCAACTTACCTTCGGAGACGTGCTTCCAGTGTGCGCTATTCCATTCCTCTTTCTTTTGATCCTCCGGGTTCTCTTCCTCCTTCAAACGCTCCTCCTCTTTCCATGAGGGCATTCTGCTTTTATATGACCTTCTTGGCCACATTTAAAGCATTGGAGCGCCCTGTCTTCCACCATGACTCTCAGCCTTACATCCTCCCCGACTGTGATGAGTTCCACCAAATCTTCAGGGTGGCCTGGATTATCATTTCCATGCCCTGCCCTTGCCAATGCCTTGGTGACACTTTTTTGGCCTAGAGGACAACAACCTTGTCCTCCATTCCCAACAGGGTCGCGGCTACCAGCCAGGCTAGAACCACCTAATGAGGTATCTCCTCTACCATTACCCTAGAAGCGCGCCTTTCCAGGTATATGGCCAGAAGGACCACCTAGTCCGTGTTGAGGGTAGTCACGTCATGCGGCCTGACCACAGCCTCCGACACAAACAGCACCTCCACCGTTACATATGTCCTTCCTCTGGTGAGGTAATTTATCTCATTCCATATTGTCTCGATACCCTTTCAGCTTGTGATTTGGTTGTGACCTCTATTCCTAGTAAGTTGAAACTGTAAGTTTTGTACAGTACAATTTTTCTTTTCATGTCATTCGTTGTCTCGCTGGGAGGGGGCACTTTTACGTCTTTTCGCTCCTTTTCAGCAAAGTTCTTCACTTCGATCGCCTCATCTATCAATTTCAGATTTTTAACAATTCCTCCTCAGACTTTTCGTTGTCTAAGGAGCCAACACTTCCATATCTCGCCTTCATCACCACGCTTCCCCTTTCAAAGAAGAGGAAAAGCGTCAAACAAGTCGCCGCAAGCAGCAAAACAATGTGTCGTTAGACACAGAACAGTTAAACACAATAATAATTTAACACAGGGTGCAACAATTCAAGAAATTAACCAATCAAAAAGGATTTCACAAGAGTTGGAACTAGCACGAACTACCTCACTTACTCAGACCGCTACTATTTATGTGTAGTGGTCTACGCCTTTCTCGCTAGACGGCGTCGTAATCTCGCACAAGTGTGTGTGTGTTTTCGTTTGTGTGTATGTGTGTGCGTGTGTTTTCGTGTGTCTGTGCACGTATGTACGTATATGTACATTGTGACTACACCTTCTTCACAGATTTGTTACCTTCTGGTCAGTGCCATTTCTGACTTTCTGTTCATGATGTCGGAGATGATTATGTAGTTCCATTGCACATCTGTATGGTTTGAAACATAGATGACGGACAAATGTTGTAGCAACTGGTTAGGACTGCACAAATCACCACATTTTTGCTATTATCACAAGAATCTCACTTCATGAAATCACAACTGAAGTCACTGTAATGATATATGTGTATGTCGTAGGATGGTAGTGATAAATGTTTGAATAAAACGAGTGCCACTCTCTGAGTCTCTATGACTAGCATTTAGTGAGAAGATGAAGTAGTAACTATGTGAAAGCTCAGGTTTTACATCAGATTGCCCGTCTTCTCGAAGAACAATCTGGCAATAGCCCTGAATATTCTGAAACAAAGCAAGGTTATTGCTGTGCCACGGTGCTCAGATAGACTTTCGTAACATATGCTAGCTAATCCAGGGCAGGTGTCAGTATACAGAGGGGAAAGAAATTTTTTTCTGAAAAGAGGAAGAAAGAAATCGTAGCCAAAAATCGAATCGAAAAACACAAACGAAACGAATGGTTAGAACAGTATTGGAACAACAGATGATAGGTGATTCCACACATACATACTCGTATATAAATAACCAAATATATATATGTGTGCGTGTGTGCGTGTGTGCGCCCGCGCGTATGTGTGTGTACCTATGTATGTCCATATATATATATATATATATATATATACATATATACATATACATCTCTATCTAAATATACATATACATGTATGTATATATGTATAGCTTGTTAGCTTGCTATCTAGCTAGCTAGCTAGATAGATAGATAGATAGAGAGAGGGAGAGAGAGAGAGAGAGAAAGAGAGAGAGAGAGAGAGAGAGAGAGAGAGAGAGAGAGAGAGAGACAAATCGCTTATATTTTTGCTCTCCTGACTGATTACTGCTTACTGCTTTCCTTCAATGTTTCTATGTTTCTATTTAAGCAAACACTTGAAACATCATTTTTTTCATTTCATAATGTCATAAACTTTACTATAGAGCTAATATTTACAATGGTAAAAATAGACGGATGAATAATCTTGTATATATAATTTTTATTAATAAATCGTTACGAAACACTTGATAATAAAGTTATTTAATGAACACCACCTTACTATATTGAGACAGATTTGTCAATTCCAGAGCTAGATTTGTGTAAATTAACTGAAATAACAAATATTTTTCATACGAATATGTAGGTGTGTGTGTTTGTGTGCGTGTGTGTGTGTGTGTGTGCATGTGTGTGTGTGCGTGTGTGTGTGTGCGTGTGTGTGCGCGCGCGCGTTTCTGACTCCGTTGCTCAAACGTTATCAAGTAAAATGTTGGCTTCTTTAGTTCTTGAAGAATTTCTGTTTGATTCTGGTTTGTGCGATTTTGAGTAATACGCACACACACAAAGAAACAAACACATACACACACGTATGGATCGATAAATATAGATTGATAGATAGATAGATAGATAGATCGTAGACAGACAGATTCTGATATGTGTCTGTATATATGTATGTATATATGTATATATGTATATATATATATATTTATATATATACACACACACACACACACACACACACACACACACACATACAGACGCTCACACACTCGAACGCACTCACATATATAAGACGGGCTTCTTTCAGTTATTATCTACCAAATTGACTCACAATTCTGTGGTAGGCCTGAGGCTATTTAGAAGACATTTACCCAAGGTGCCACTCAGTGTAACTGAACCCGAAACCCAGTGTTTGGGAAGCAAACTTTTTATCATGCAACCACGCCTGCGCATGTGTCTGTACATATGTAAGTATGTGTATGCACACACACACACATATTTACATATACATATACATACATATATATATATGTAGATTTATATATATATATATATACACACACACACATATATATATATATATATATATATATATATATATATATATATATATATATATATATATATATATATATATATATATATATATAAATTTAGTGAATGGAGTAAAACGCATATGTTAACTGCATACTTTTATTTCCAACATATGTTTCGAAGATTACAAATTATACTTCCATAGGAATCGGTGATGTTAAAAATGTAATCTTCTCTTCAAGGAAATTCATATATATATATATACACACACACATGTGTGTGTATGTGTTTGTGTGTGTATGGGTGTGTGTGTGTGTGTATGTGTGTGTGTGTGTGTGACCACGTATGTATCGTTGGCGATTTCTTTCTCTGTCTTCCCTTTGGATTTTTTCTATATTTCTGATGAAGAGCTCCGCTCGAAACATGAGATTCTCTTCCTTTTCTTTCCTTTCCTGAGCGTCCAATAACACAGTACTTGCACCACGTCCTCGCGTTGTATATGTGTGTGCGTGTGTGTGTGAAGAAAAGAGAGTAAGAGAGAGTGAGAGAGACAGACAGACAGAGTGACAGACAGACAACCGTACAACGCGAGAGTTTCTAGGAACACGTCAGACAGTTTTTCTTTATCTCCTCCTTTTGCAGGTCCTGGGATTACATATGAGACAACAATGCAAGAACCGTAAAATAGTGTTGAGCTACTTACCACTTAGTATTGAACCATGATGTAGTTCATTTCACTTCCATTATATTGTTACTGACTTTGAAGTAAACAAATGTGTTGTTCACATACATATACATACACACGTATGCATGTATGTATATACGAATGTACATATGTGTGTCCGTGTGTGAATGTGTGTGTATGTGTGTGAATGTGTGTGTGTTTGTGTGTGCGTGCGTGTTGTGTGTGCGTGCGTGCGTGTGTTTTGTAAATATATAAGAGTAACAATTAGGCATTTCGGCACCCTTAAGCACTCTTAGTGACAATTATTCTTTTTCCCTTACGGTATTACGCGTACATTGCGCCAAGTTGCTTATATTAAATTTTACTGTGTGTATATATATATATATATATATATGTATGTATATGTATGTGTGTGTGTGTGTGTGTGTGTGTTTGCGTGTGTGTGTGTGTGTGTGTGTGTGTGTGTGTGTGTGTGTGTGTGTGTGTGTGTGTGTGTGTGTGTGACGGAGGGTGCTAGTCAGCACCGTTTATGCTAAAATAATAGTTCACTCTAATGCCACAAATAATTTTAAATCAATGATTGTCAAAGGGAGGTAAGTCCTTATCGTATGTAGCCGGATTATGATTTCGAATCTTAGTGGTGACACCTTAATTCTCATCAGTGGTTTTTAACGTCCTGGTTTAAACTCAGCTTTCTCTATCAATCATATAAGAAAGACCGTTTAAATCATAAGCTGATTTTCCTTGGGTTCTGATTGCTAATAGGCTACCCTTTTTCTTAGTTGTCTGCACTTTCACCGTTTGGAAAATCATCATATGATTTAAAAGGTCTTTCTTATATAATTGATAAAGAAAGGTTAGTTTAACCCTAGGCGTTAAAAGCTTCTGATGAGAATTAAGGTGTCAACACCAAGATTCGAAATAGTGGTCCGGCTTCAAACAATAGGATCTAACTTCTCTTTGTCAATCATTGAGTTAGAATGACTTGTGGTTTTAGAGTTAATTTAACTCTTATTTTAGCATAAACGGTGCTGGCCTATATTTGTTTTTGTCATTGGGTTCTGGTTGGTAATGGTCCACCCTATTAATTAGTTATATGTGTGTGTGTGTGTGTGTGTGTGTGTGTGTGTGTATCTATATATGTATGCGTCTATTTGTGTGTGTATGTATGTATGTATATGACATAATTCTGATCCTATTCAACTAAAAAATATTTCTATTAACATACACTAGCACATTCAATCTTCTTAGAAGTTACATGAACACCACTGCATACAATGCTCATTTATTCCTAAAAAAAATAATAAAATACAAATTATTTTGTAATTTATCAAATGACCCCGAAGCGAAGCAGCGCTGATTGCATTTTCTTGTGACACGTGCTCCTGACTTTTACGAGCTCAAAATATTTTTCAACACGTATAGCAGTAATACGCTTCAGAAGACACCTAAATTGCAACACATTCTATTTCATCAGCTTTATCATGACTGCAGGAGAGACCAAACATCTCGATGGCTGTTGTATTTACTCCTAAATTAAAGAAAGACCTCACCATGTGGTTTCATTTACAAATCCTATGAATTTCTTCCGACGCTAATGACCATGGGCACAAGTCTTAACATATCTGAATTTACTGTGTGCCTATACGAAATAAGAGCAGCATGCTAGTATCTTCACTTCTCACGATTTTGTGTTTTTTGTCTCTCAAGAGCATTTATGATTTTTTTTGTTCTTTGATCATTAGTTGCCGTGTATCTAAACAGCACGAATGGCACATACAGAACAAAAAATCTCCCACTTTGCTTTCTACAGTTATCAATCTCTCAATCCATCTACCTATCTCACACTTTTCGCCCTGAAACTAATATATATCTTCCCATGTGGTCGACAACTTTAGATCTTATTGTCACACTTTACAAGGCTTTCGAAACGTGTTATGTTCTCCATGATCCATGCCGCTCACTTCGACAAACACGAAATGTTGTATTAAAATAACATACCATCATCCATCCAACCAAACACCGCTACACGTGGAACAATGGAACAATCGTATTAGGAATTCTGTTTGATATATTTTGATTGAATGAAAAATCTCATGCAAATAAGAGTAGAATGTAAAACTGGAAATTGGTAAAGTGTGAAATAATGAAATGGAGTAAAAGGAGAAACAAATAGTAAAAGAAAAGGAGAAAGTATACATCCCCACTTGAATTAGGAATTCTCTTTCATGTATCCTTTGTATCTAAATTCCCTTTGTTCTGTATAAATATATATTATCCATTCAGTGATTCAGTCTTACGTTAATCCTCAAAAATACAATGCACAATGAAAGGCTTACAAATTGTAAGGAATGTATACTTATAGTCTTCAGAATAACCTAAGCACATTGAGTAAAAGAAATGCTGTACTTTGAGTCAAAATTTATGAGCAATTAGTTTCTCAGATATATATTGCCTTATGCACTGGTTCCTTGCATTCTGAGTTAAAGACCCTCAGAAATCAATATCACTTTCCAGGTCGATAACTGAAGTACCAGTCCGGAGTAAAGAATAGTGTGAATTGTAAATGTTTTGGATGGCATGCCTTTTGGATCTGGTTTTCGCGTTCTGGCTATATCTTTTTCCATGACATTTCTGCCTAACCGTGTCGGTTCTTTTGTATCTCTTGAAGAACATCGTTGACGTGGAAACTTTCTCACATTTGTAGACAAGTGCTTATCTTTCATAGCTTTGAAGAACTTATAAGACATGATTTGGTAGACTTATAGATGTAAAGTTGTAATAGAGGATTATTCTTGAGTAATCAAAGCAGTACGTAAAATTTCATACTAAGTATGAGTCCTCACGTTAAAATATGACTATGCGGAGAATACGCCATTCACGTTTGACAACGAGAAAAAGAAATGTCAATGACCTTTGCGATCTCTCTCTCTCTCTCTCTCTATATATATATATATATATATACATATATATCGCCGACGATACCGATACGCAAGTTGCTTGAACAAAACATTTCACATGCTGTAAGTGGGATCCAGTTCTAATACTTGCAACAGATAGACCTCTACAAAGGGCACATGATGATTAGGTGCCGGTGTTCAATAAGGCAGTATATTAGATCGACCACTAAAACGGATGTGCTTCCCTCTTTATGTGATGAGGTTACGGATTTAAATGATAATACTCCCTATTTCAGTTTCCCTAATGTAAAACCTTTTGTTTATACCTGTGTGCATGTGTATGTACCAAATATTCTGTACAATCCACTGCTTTACTTTGGGATTTACATGGGGAAAACCATTCTGCAATTAACTTGAAGCAGATAACGGTATCCTTAATTGCTCCACATTTACTGCAGAATCGCAATATTCAGAAACTCAACTGCCAAAGTTTTCTTTGTCTTCGTCAAAATAATAGAGTATAATTTGATTATTTCTAGCAGATCCATTAATCGTGTGGAAGTTCCTTCTTACGCTTAAACGACTCTATGTGTTTTGATAGACATACATTTATAAGGGATTTTCTACATTTCAGTGGAAAGGAATTTGGAACACTAGCTTCTATATACTTAACCAGAATAAATATTAATATATGTATGTTTGTGTTTGTGTGTTGAAGACATAAATACTAACATTCAAATACAGGCTAGTGACAGTGACTACTTCCCTCCTCACAAACTGATGGCTTTGTGTATAAATCAGAAACCTTTGCAGTTTCTGTAAACAGCTATTTTATACAATTATATATTTCAAATTTATGAACTGCATTGAACTGTCTAATATTCTGTTCTTTATGAAGTTCATACAACATTGTCGTCTCGTTGACATTAGCTCGTATTCGAGTAAATAATCTGTAGCGAGTGATTCAGACTCTTCACCCTGATAGATGCCGGGGCCTGAAGAGGTGGTCAGGTCAAGGATGGTGTTAAAGAGCCGGGGTCATTCATCGCAGGGGAGCGAGGAAGTGCGAGTTGGTCTTCGCGTCTTCGACGTCTGATCTCTGCCTCTTCACGCTTGTTATCTTTCATCTAGTTTGTTCCCTTGACGATGACATGCAGTCACACTATGCGATCGTTGGTGATAGTCTTCCATAGTATATATTGATTGGATTATGTTATCCCTTTCATTGAAACCTTGGCGTTAAACATACATTTGTTCAAAATTTTATTCGTTTGTCTTACTATAAACACCCTTTCTATTGTATGGTCACCTATCTTAGAGATTGGAAACTGAATATTTGGAATAACAATACCGTATTGTTGACTGGAAGCATTACTATAATTCAATAAATAAGCTGAAGATGGTTCTGGACGACAAAGAGCAATACTATATTTTGCAATATTTTGCCAAGTATTTGTGACGTCAGCAAGTGTCAGACGAACTAGCCTTAAGGAAAAGTTTAATTTTCCACCAGAACATTTGAGAATTTCTGGATAAAGTTAATGAAATAGATTCAAATTCACATGTGTTGTGGGCACTTTTGTTTGTTACAGCTGGAAGCTATATATGTTCCAAATCTTTCCAAGTCTTTCAAATTATGATTCTGTTTTCATCGTTCGACATCAACGAAAAATCATTCCTGTTACTACTTAGACTTATACTCCACTTATTTTTCGGAATTATTTCTTCATTCATACATATCGTGTAACTAGCAGTTGTAAATATTATAACATAAAATGTTTAGGTCAGTAAAACACGTCTCCTCAACACAGACACACACATGCATATGTATATATATATATATATATATATATATATATATATATATATATATATATATATATAAAGTGTAGTATATTGCAACTTAAGTGTGGCTGACCCCTAGGGGTGGATGTTACTGTTGCTTTTAGCCCCAGGAGGACATCTCCTCCAGCTGGTTTATCGACACACGACTGTGTCCTGTTTGCCAAGGGAAGTTATCCCTCTCACCACGATCTGCAGCACGAACGGATCCGGATTTCAGGGTTATTTCCCTTCGTCGGCGTTCGATAGCTACTGACCTTGGTGAGAGAGACAAAAACCTGGCAATCTTATATCTACTTTTCCAGTGAAATTCTTCACTGATATCGAAAAGGTGAAAACAAGCAATGTTAATTCTCTAAATGAAGTATTAACAGTAACTGCACGATAAAGTGTAGTATATTGCCACTTAAGTGTGGCTGACCCCTAGGGGTGGATGTTACTGTTAATACTTCATTTAGAGAATTAACATTGCTTGTTTTCACCTTTTCGATATCAGTGAAGAATTTCACTGGAATAGTAGATATAAGATTGCCAGGTTTTTGTCTCTCTCACCAAGGTCAGTAGCTATCGAACGCCGACGAAGGGAAATAACCCTGAAATCCGGATCCGTTCGTGCTGCAGATCGTGGTGAGAGGGATAACTTCCCTTGGCAAACAGGACACAGTCGTGTGTCGATAAGAGGAGATGTCCTCCTGGGGCTAAAAGCAACAGTAACATCCACCCCTAGGGGTCAGCCACACTTAAGTGGCAATATACTACACTTTATCGTGCAGTTACTGTTAATACTTCATTTAGAGAATTAACATTGCTTATATATATATATATATATATATATATATATATATATATTTATATATATTTATATATATATGTATGTATCTATACGCATATGTATATATATATATATATATATATATATATATATATATATATATATATATATATATATATATATATATGTGCATGTATATATATGTATATGTATATACATACATACATACATATAAGTGGGTGCTGAAAAGTTCCGGGCTTTGGTAAAAGCAAATTACAGAAAGATCATTTAATTATGATTACAACATATACCCCTCTCAGATTCATACACTTATTGCAGCGATCCTTCCGTTTTACTGACTCCTGTAAAAGAGCTGGGAAGTTTGGGCCTCCATCCAGGCCTTTAGAGATATCCTTAAATCTGAACACTTTTCAAGACCACATTGTATAATTTTTTTTGGAAACTAGCTGGCATACCCGGCGTTGCCCGAGGCTGTTTGTTAAGTATGCCCGGCCAGCATAGTCTCCCACGAAGTAGAGCTGCAGAAACTGAGGCCAGGCAGCGTCATACGGCTGCAGAGAACCAATTCTATGGTAAATCTGCCTCTGTACTTTAAAGGAAGGCATGAAATGCCCATCTTGTATGATGTTGGCGCCGAAGGATGTCATTTGGAATGTTCAGTTGTAGGCAGGTATCTACTTGAGAAAGTCATAAGAATAAGGAGACACCCCTGTCAAAATTTTAGTCAAAAGGAGTGGAGGAATTTGCTGAAGAGGTACTGTAATCTTACCGTTGAAGCAGCACATGCCGAGAGTTTCTGCAGGCCCATTTTTAGCTCCGCAAAATTGGCAGATTGTGGACATGCGGCCTATTTGAACGTCAGGGTGATTACTGTAGTCAATTGTAGGATCGTAGTTGAATGCTGTCGTTGATCAATATGAGGAGCCTGGCCTTAAGTAGGAACGTCGTGCGGCTCTGAGTTGTAGCCTCCAGTGTTGTTTTCTTATCCCTGTAGTCTCCGTAGCGCGCGCAGCAGCAGTTGTTGCAGTATCTCTTGGAAGTCGAACTGTGCGTTGTGCTGCAGTCTCTGAAGTTCGTGCAGCAGCAGTAGGGGAAGCATTTCTTGTTCGGCGTGCTGAACGTTGCTCATTGCTCTGGGCGGCTCGTTGCGCAGTAATACGTGCTAACCGATCACAACGCTGCTCTTCCGTTTCCCTTCTTTTCACTAAAGCCATCCTAAGTATATTGAGAGTGTTCCTCCTGGCGGCGTCCTCGGCAGATTCATTTGCACGCATACGTTTACTTTTCTTTGCAGCATTTGTTTGCTACCTATAATGGATCCTTTGCTTATAGACAAAAAGACAAACAAACTGACATATCGATTGATCGATCGATCGATCGATACATAGATAGATAGATAGATAGATAGATAGATAGATAGATAGATAGATAGATAGACTTATTTGAAAGCCTTCTCGTATTTTGTCGGAGCACCAAACTAATAATTCATACATCTGTTGAATCTGTAAGAAAAAGAAATTGCTAGTAACTAACATATACTACTGATGCATAAAAGGTAAAAAATGTTGTTTATGTACGGAAACATATAGTAAAACACATTTCACTTTAATGTTTTTATTAAGTTACATTTTTTCCCTCGAAGAAACCTATAAGACGTCTTGAATCTGTACTTGCTTAAGATTGATGCACCAAAATGGCCGAAGAAGGAAATGAAATATTTCTCTAGCTTCTTCGATCTGCCGCCAAATTTTCCTGTATATTCAGGATACGTATACGTTAAAATTGCATTCCATTTCTGTGTGTGTCCGCGCGCGCATGTATGTGTGTGTATGTATGTAAAATAATAAAATGTCACTCCTCTTTGTACTTATATTCCATTTGATTAGAGGCATGTTATATGCACTATGTAACCTCAGCAGGAAATGTGATTCTTTTCTAATATACTTTAATAGTGTGGATATACGAGCATTTGAAAATCTATTTATATTCATCTGTCTATCTCTCTCACTCCTTTTCATTGTCATACGTAAAGAATAAAACGCCCTTCCTCATCTCCCTCTCCTTCCTCTTCTCTCTCATCTCTTTGATACATGTGTGTGTGTGTCTATGCTTCTGTATGTTTGAGAAGCGGCTGGTGTGCATGTGTTTGTGTACGTGTGTGTGTGTACACAGACACATATGAAGTGAAATAGCGAAAGAGATGTAAGTGCAAGCTTAGGCTGTGTGACGTGCAGATATTCACAGGGCTGAGAAACTCTGCCAACTATAAGACGCCTCCTTCTATCGTCCTCTACCGTTCGAACCCCCGCCTCACGAGCAAAAATCTTTTCTTCCACTATCCAAGAACTTATTTTCTCTTTCCTCCTATCCAGCACTAACTCCAAACCAACCTCATTGTGCGGAGCCAAAGCACCCCATACAGTTTGCTTCCTTTCTGAGTTACATAAACCCAACAACCTGGGCGGCTTTACTGTCTCTGTCTATAATTGCCTTGATCAATTAATTTCTAAATACCTCGAACTTGTATACACACCCATAGCGGTTTCATGACAACAACCACGCTCTTCATCTTTTCCAATCATTCACGCTTTCTCCTGGGGCCCCTCCGTCATCAAGATGGTCTATCATGTTATCCCTCATACTGAGGCCATCATAGCCCTTAAAGATTTCCTTGATTTACGTACTGATACTCAGCCTAGGACTTCTGCTCTTCTATTCCGTTTAACCGAACATGTTCTGTCATTAACGTCCTTAAGCCTCCAGACACATCAAATTCTCCTCACACAAACATGTCCATCCACTACGCTCACTACCTCCTCCGGTCATTTCAGCAGGCGTTGACCGAAATGAAACATGTTTGTTCGTATGCTCGAAACGTTACAGATTTCTTGCAATTATCATGAGCATCAATATAATGCGTACTGTTTGTTTGTTTTCACCTATAATTCGTGTTTTTATTTGTCTGTTTATTATGTAGCATATGTTGTTTAATGCTCGAAATGGAGAGTAGATAGCAGCCGACAACTGACACTGGGTCTTTCCTTGTGTTACTTGTCCTGTTTTCCATTTTTTTCTATAGTTTGCGTATTTAACTCGTTTGTTTTCGTACTTCATGTTGATTACAGTTGACGACATGTTGTACCCATATATGCATATATATATGTATATGTTCATGCATATATATATATATATATATATATATATATATCATTTGATAAATTCTTATAAAGAATTTATCCTATATTATATTATAAATAATTAGAATATATTCAGTGCTGAATATTATTCTGTATAACCACATGTTACTGAGATACAACCGGATAAATTCAAATCTCTTTCATGGATATATAATTATGAACAGAAGGCATCGTACTGTGGTGGCTACATCGTGGTATGTTGATTCTTGTTTATTTTTATGCATCTCGACCATACGTGTACTGATGAACAAAAGAATGCAGGTTACTTCACAGTTTTTCTGTATTTGATTGAGAAACCAGTGGTTTACTGTTAAGTTAAATGTTTTTAAGAGATAAATTTTTAAAGCTGCATTCCCTCGCTTTCAGTAAATATGTTGCTTATTTTTTGGTAGTGTTTGACTTATTTAGTCCCTCGAAGCGTGAGGCATTACTACACAGTTAATGCCCTTTATATAAATGATTTATATATATTTATGAAAAAATGATGAATTATTTTCATTATGAAATTTTTTTCATTATTTTTTCATTATGAGGTTTTTTTCACGCTGACTACTTGATAAATTCTTATAAAGAATTTATGCTATATTATATTATATATATATATATATATATATATATATATATATATATATATATGTGTGTGTGTGTGTGTGTGTGTGTGTGTGTGTGTGTGTCTATATATTACCTATATTATTATTTAATTCAACGACACGCCAATTCCAAGTAAGTTTATCTTAACCTTTTTGATGCGACTCTATACTGTTTTCTCCCCCATAATTCTCTAATTCCCTTTTTCTCCCCATCACTATTTTTTATCTGTCTCTCTCTCCTCTTTCTCTTTCTCACCCTCTCTTGTTTCTCACATGTGACCATTGTCCATCTTTCTTTACTTTTCTGAAGGAAAATCGGCATTTATTTTATATTTACTGCCGATAAGTTAAAGCGCACATGCGCGGTATAGTTTGAAAAATTAAGCGTGTAAACGCGGGTCGTGTTTCCCTATGACTCGTGTTTACTCGCTTGTTCGTGGTACTCTGCTGAAGAAAGTTTCCCAACAAGATATATTTTTATCTTGCTAAATAACTTGAAACCATGGTACAGAGTATAGACTGGTAAAAGTTTTTATTTTTCATTCTATTTCGAAATTATCCCTATTTTTGTGGTATAGAGTTTTTTGGTGCTCTTTCTAGCGGGTTAGATGTCCTATTATAGGCATCTCTGTATTGTAATGAATATGTACATATATATATATATATATATATATATATATATATATATATATATATATATATATATATATATATATACAGATATATATATATATATATATGTATATATATATATATATATATATATATATATAATTTCTCTGTTTCTCTCTGCCGACAAAGGGGCCGATTATTGAGTAGACCAATCAACGAACGAACCTATAATGACAACACATGTAATTCCAATTTATTACAACATACGAATATGACCCATTATTCATAGCTAATTTTTTTATATTTGTATTCATATGATATCTTTTATCTTTTCCTTCTTTCACTCCAGCATGGCCCCAGCATGACTGCGGCCACTCTGGGGCAACACCTTGATGAATTTTAGTCGACCCTAGTACTTTTTGTTTAAGCCTGCTATTTATTCTAACACCCCTTTGCTGAACCGCCGGGATGCCGGAACGTAAGCACACCAACACTGGATACCGAGCGGTTGCCAGGACAAATACGGGCACAAATACCTAAGAGTATATACGAAGGTCTTCTTTCAGTTTTCATCAACTATATTCACTCACAAGGCTTTGGTCGGTCAAAGTCTATGATTGAAAACACGGGCCAAAGTTACCAGACAGTGGTACTGAACACGGAACCATGAGACTGGAAAGTAAGTCTTTAACCGTACAGCCACGCTATATAGTAGTAGTAGTAGTAGTAGTAGTTGCTTTTTCGACTTGGCACAACCTCCGACTTTAAAACCACCTCTTTCGACTCTTTTGGATCTGAGTTTTTTCAAATTGGGCAACTAGAATTTTAGAAATACACACAAAGCCTCACGTTTATTTATGTATACACAAGCACACACGCACACCGACATACACACGCACGTACAAAGACACACATACATATGCTAACATATACACACGCATACATACGCATGCCAATGGATGGGTGCTATATATATAGGTATATATAATACGATTAAAATATTAATTTCGAAAGAAAACACCCGATACATATAGAGTGTTTGTATTATTTTCGTACAAAGCATATTTGCATTCCAACTTTCTTTGCGCTTACGCGTGTATATACTTCCATGCGTGTGTGTATTTGTGCACATAAAAATGTATTTTAGGGGAAAATCTACGTATAGATACCTGTACTTATACGAATATTCATTCTTTTTCATTCGGTTTAATTATCTTTGTTTCCTTCACCGATAAAGTGTGCCTATCTTTCTCCGTTTTTTCCAATGCATAACCTTTCCCGTCTAACTCTCTTCATCCCCTTCTATCTCTCTCTCTCTCTCTCTCTCTCTCTCGTTCTCTCTCTCTCTCTCTTTCTCTCTCTCTCTCTCTCTCTCTCTCTCTCTCTCTCTCTCTCTTTCTCCCCACTAATCAAATAACCCACTCTCATTTTCGATTTTATACGTCTCTGTGGTAAACGTAGTTCTTCAATGGTTTCATACTTAACTTCTGATGCACATATAAATTTATAATGCCTCTCCTTTCCGCTACGAATGCATCTCTTAATTTCACGTGTTTCTTCCTCTTTCTTTTACTCCGATATATATCCATAAAACCTTATTACTTTTTTTTACTTTCACATCACTTCAGATGTAGCGGAACATCCAAAATATGTTTTCAGCACAAGAAAATGTTTGCCAGGGAACAGTTACTCAGGCATTTCGTAAGTAACCCATTTTGACTAGTCAAATACTTTAATATCGGTTTAGATGAACATGGTTTGTTGAGTTCTTTGAAAATACGCGAAAATGCTAAAATGTTGATACAAAATCTTCGTTCACTCTGGTAAAATAATTATATCATGACACTGCCATTGCATTGCTTTCACAAATTTAGTCACCTGATTTCTTCATTATTAGCTTAATGTTGTTCTTTTGCATTGGAAACCTGAAACTTCTTGAAAACGTTTTGTCTACAAATTAAGAGACTAACATCGGTTATTCACGTTTTTAAGCTTCTTGAGCTTACTGTATTAAATATGCATGACTATTGACTATATTCCACCTTATATACATACATACATACATACATACATACATACATATATATATATATATATATATATATATATATATATATATATATATATATATATGTGTGTGTGTATATATATATATATATATAAGGAACACAGAGGGTGATATAGTTGAGAGGAAGAGCAAAACCTGGGTGGCATGCCATAGGTTTAGATATGTATGGAAGTCGGACCTTTGTAAAGACGTGAAGATCCGTTTTTTCGTTGCTGCAGTGACGACTGTGCTGTTGACGGGTCTGAGACGTACACACTAAACAAGAAACTCACTCAGATCGCTGATGAGTGCTACATGAGAATACGGTGGATGGCTCTGAACATTAATCAGTATATACTTAGGATTCAGAATTCAGAGCTATACGAGAGCCTCCCAATAGTCCAATAGTTAGCTCAAAAATAACACAGAGTAGACTAAGGTTTGCTAGACATGCTCATAGTCTCCTTCTATATATATAGGAAAATGTTTACAATAAATTTCAAAAAGTTCAAATAGAAAGATGTGGCTCATGTTGTAGCTGCCTTGCATCTGACTACTGTTTGAAGCTTGCCCTATTTTGATATGGAATTCATGACTCAAATTAGTATACGTTTTGAATAGGACAGTCACATGTCTGGTTTTAGAAATTTTAGTAGTTTCCCGTGATATGTCAGTGTTAGTATCAAGTGATAACGTTTGTCGTTGTAAGTTCAGGCTGATTCGTTTGACTGAGCATCTCCAAACAATCAAAGCTCTGAATGTTTTAGTTTAGAACTTTCTGTACATTTCTCGCTACGTCCGTGCGTTAGAATTACGTGACAGTATATTTAGTATATGTTGTGCCTAAAATGAAGGCCACACGGTTGAGTGAACGTGTTTAGTTACAATCAAGGCACTCCAAATTTAATCTCTCTGGTGGGAGAGTAGACAGAAGTTGTTTGTATGTAGTCCAGTGGCTAAAGTGTAGATTGTTACCTGTAGTGTAGATTGTTCTTCATTTTAAGTGGCAGAATAAGTTTTGTTTGTGAATAGTCATTTGTGTAAATACTCTGTTAAAATTTGTAAAATCTTGGTTTTTACTTTTGTATGAAAGTATTTTCATTGTTTATCTGCGCTTCATCTGTGGTATACACTGAATATAGGTAGGGTAGGAAGACTTGGAATTTAGGTGACTTAATTTTTGCACATATGTCTGTGTCCACTCAGTAGAATCTGCCTAGTACTTGGGTATCTTATTTGTTGACGGTGAATAGTCAATCTATTTCTAAGAGTAAGCTTTGTTTGACCTATGTAATCTTCATTACATCCTTGACATACACACATATTTGATAAATACGTGTGTGTATATATATATATATATATATATATATATATATATATATATATATATATATATATATATATAAGCATACATACATATATACATATATGTGTGCGTGCGCGCGTCTGAGTGTGTGTGTATGTATACATACGTGGTATGATCAATAACTATCCCCACTGTTGCTATAGTAACGAATTTAAAGCATGCAAAGTGAAGCCGCTTGGCAAAAATTGACCTTCAACTCTGTTGTGCATGTGCATGTGCACTAAGTTTTAACATTCTAGCTAACTTCCGCTGTTTACGGAAGTGCTTGGAACAAGCGTGTAGCGTGTGATCGTCGCATTGATCATCACAGAAAACGTTGTCATGACGATACCTGCTCAGAGGCCTACACAAATTTGCAGAAACTGTATGGAGAAGAGTGTATGAGTCACACACAAATGTACGAGCGGTTCAAACGTATCCGAGATGGCCGAAAAATGTCGATATTGACGGACATCCTATAAGACTTGCAATCTGCAGAACCGAGAAAAACATTGCAGATGGGCATGCATCTGTGAAGGGAAATCGTTGAATCACTATCCTCCAGTTATCAGAAGATGTGTTACGGTTCATTATAACTGAAGGTTTGGGTATGAAACGCGTTTCTGCCAAGTTTGTACCCAAACTGCTTTCAGCTGAACAAGAAGACAATCAGGTTTTAGTTAAACAAGATCTCCTTGATTATGTGGAGAACGATGACAATTTTTTGAAACTTTTGCGTAGGCCTCTCCGCAGCTATCTCCAAGCATATGGCAAAATTCGATGCAGATTTTCTGCTCAACTTTCTCTGTCGTGGTCAATGCGAGGATCACATGCTACACACTTGCTTTCCAAGCACTGCTGTAAACAGAAGTGAGCTACAAAGTTAAAATTTAGCGCGCATGCACAGCATGCACGATGCAGCGTTGAATTAAATATATCCGTATGAATTAGTTATATTTAACAAGTTCGAGTACAATCGGACATTTTGTTGCTGAAATGTTCTCGGGATTCAATGTTCTCATTTATAGTCAATAGCCTTTCACACATCTCGTATAGGAGAGTAATAATCCACCGGGAGACCAACCTTCTACTAACATCTAGAGAATCTACGATTCGAGAAATAATTTTAGACGTTATATGTAATATTTTGAGAAATATATACGGAAGAGTTTTCTCATTTTTACTTACGTTCTTCATATTATTTGCTCTTTTCAGTTGTAGCCTGCGTCTGACTAAGCCCGTTTAAAATAGTACAAGGAACGTGGTAGTGTCGGCTAGAGAGATTAATAGATTAAAGATCTTACTAATTTTTGTGTGTGTATATATATATATATATATATATATATATATATATATATATATGTGTGTGTGTGCGTGTGTGTGTGTGCGTATGTATAAAATTTAGATAAATGGGTGATAAATTGGATTTTAATTTAATTAATTAACACCAATTTATAACCAGTGGCCTAGCATAAAGAAAATTCAGAAAATTCAGAAAAAATATATTACATACATATGAGAAGGGATGTCCACTTAGTGGTCATCCCTTCTCATATGTATGCAATATATATATATATATATATATATAAATAGATAGATAGATAGATAGATAGATAGATAGATAGATAGATAGATATATATATACATGCACACACACACACACACACTCACACAAACACCTACATGTGTGTATATAAATATACCTGCATACAGGGTGAGATGGGTAAATTGTGGTCATTTTATACTTTTTATTTCGCGCATGCGCATTGTTTGTTTTGATTGTGTCGACTACACAGCATAGTAGGGTCAGTTGGGCACTGTATATGAGAAAAACAGTACCATGACGTAATTGACTGTCAGAAATTTGAAAACGACATGCTATACTGCTTGGCATTTGCGCCCGGCAGCTCCAATGCGAGCATATCAGAGTATTTGGGTTTCAGTCAGGGTAGCCTAATACGGATCCCTATCTCCAGTATCAGATGTGAACTTAGAACCTAACGGATGGCCAATTGTGTGCTTTATCAGCGTACCTATTCGTTTAATTCACCAGTAAACTAAACCCCTCATATTCTATGTGTGTGTGCGTGTGTTTGTGTGTGTGTTTGTGTGTGTGTTTGTGCGAGTGTTTGTGTGCGTGTTTGTGTGTGTGTGTGTGTATGTGTGTGTGTGTGTGTGTGTGTGTGTGTGTGTGTGTGTGTGTGTGTGTGTGTGTGTGAGTGACTTGTGCATAGATATATAATTGCAATTTAATTTGCCTCCTATACATTTTGTTATTTAATCACCTTCTCTTTCTAGGACATTATATGTGAGTTTGGGTGTGGACGTGAGTGTTTGTATACGAAGTGTTTGTTTTAAAATTGATTGATTAAATTAAAGAAAAACACAATATCTCATCCAAAGATAAAGGCACTTTTAAAAAATCAAAATACATCAACTTCATTATAGCTTGGAGGTAACAATTGACATAAAAGTAGCTGTCCTTAGCATCCATTACGGCTTCAAAACAGCTCCTGAACCTGGTGCATGAGTTCTTCATTTTTTTCTCCATAGAATTATCTTCGAACACCTTCATGATCTTGACCACCAGGTCGTTCTTGCTGTTCCAGGCCGAACGGTTGATGTTTTTTTTTCTCAAACACGCCTCACATTTAGCAGTTGAAGGATTACAATCGAGGGGATTAGGAAACTAGGAGTTGGGGCTGCAGTAGGCGTAGAATTTCTCCAGCAACCACTTGTGACTCTTTCCTGAGGTGATGCAAGGATCCGAAACCTGCTTCCACATATATAGTCATTCAACAGCAACACTCTCCAGTCGGGGTTTGAACACAATCTCCAGCAGCATCATAAAGCTGTCTGAATTGAGCCTGAGACCCTGTTCAAAGATATGGTGTGGTATGGCTTCCAATTCATTAGAGATACACCCAAAGACCATCACAGTTTTGAGAATGTGTCTTTCATGATGGTCCATTTAGCATCTTATCGCCGTTAGGGTGTACACAGACCATTGAGTCGCATTCAGCTATCGGTGTGTTAATACCCGGTGATAATCATCATATTACAGTTAACTCTTTTATCTATATTCAAATGGCTTCCAATCCTCCATGTCGGCTAACTTTTTCTCAACTGCAACCATAATCTTTATGCTCTCCAACACCGTTAATTGTTCACCTGAAAAATGGAGACATAAAATGTCGTCAAATTTATTCCGAACAGCCTGTATATTCATGGCCATTTCGTCTATTTAACTGCTTTTTTTATTGAAGTGAATAAATAGCAATTTCTGAGGTTCGACTTCTGCAGTTCAATTATCAGAATTGATAGCTGCATCAAAATTAATACGTTAATTTTCAATTTGTGGAATTTTATTGGCTGATTCAGAATACAACAAATTCGTAAAAATCAAACTAGGCTTCACTGAAATATATTCTTTACATACAGGACCTTGGCTTGTCACTGAAAGCAGCCATCTTATAAATTGCTATTGTATGTTCATGCCCAAGGTTATTTTTCAATCTTCAACCAAAAATCGCATATATAATAGATAATTAAATGTAGCTAAAAAAAATATCTAGAGTGCATCGACTTCTCAAATAGCTGGCAACATACCACCAATCTTCTATGTATACAAAGCAACATAGCATTTTATTATAATTCTTGTGTCACTTCTCTCTAGATAATGTCTGTTGGTCCATCTACTTTGAAATGATCTGATTAGCCATTCACTAATGAGATATTTCCTTTTTCATTATCGTCTTAGCAGTTTGAAACATTAATGTGGATTAGCATTCAGAAGACAGCTAATACTGTATTCTCTCTCACAGGAATTTCAATGACAATGATAGCTTTCATGTATGGACAATTATTGAATGTTTTACAATATTTTAAAGAAATTCAATGGCCAAATTGAATAAGTGTATTTCTTTCAATGTTGTTGTCAATTTATGAATAATCAATCAATCAATCAATCAATCAATCAATATTTTACCAGTTTCACAAGGAAAACGCACAAGCAAAGCAAGTAATTAAAAGAAATAGGTTCAGCACCGAAGTAAATAATTCATTGTAGTGTTATATATCTTCCGTTTACGATCTTAGCTCAAATCCTGTCTTGCATTTACCAGCCCCTGGGATGGTAAAGCAATTACCAGGTTGATATACCAGAGTTACTTTATTTAAATTTATTTACGCACATCACGTAAACGTTGTTCCGTATAGTCAATACTTGTAGTCAATACATATTTTATTCAACTTTCTTTGTGTGCCATTACTCATTGACAAATGTCAATAAGTAACGGCAGCTATATTTTTCAACGCAGATCTTCAAAACATCTATGATATTCAAGGATTTTCGATTGATATTAAGGATGAAAGAGAAGTTAGAATACCAGCGTATGTCGTATGTGTGTATGTTGTGGGTCTGCGTGTGTGTGTTAGAGAGAGAGGGAGAGAGAGATGGGGGAGGGAGTGTGCATGTGTGTGTGAGTGTGTATCTTTCTGAGCGTTCAAATAAGTATTATTGTGATCTTCTGAGTGAGTGAGTGAGTGAGTGAGTGAGTAACTGACTGACTGACTGACTGACTGACTGACTGACTGACTGATTGACTGACTGACTGACTGACTGACTGACTGACAGAGTTCATCGAATACCCAAAGAACGTAACAGAGATGAAGCTAATTCTGATTCTAGAGAGTTAATATCCAGTGAGCCGATGTTGTATAGAGAAAGGAAACTCGATTCAATATGACTACAGAGCGGGAACAGGCGATGCAGGTGTATCTTACTACAGTTGAAACAAAATAGATAACTCTGAGAGGAGTGGAAGAAGATGCCTATAGAGGGCAGCATTGTGGTGAGGAGTCTAGTGGGCATGCTTGGGATGTGGACAGTAATGTCTGGTTATGTAACGACAGTAACACTGTCCCAGATGTGAGAACATTGTCCCACTATATACGGTACCTGTAAAAAGGAACAGATACGTGAATGAATGATTGTGTGTGTGATCTGAAATTCTGGAGTATGAGAGTGTATGGGTTTACGTGTGCGCTTGTGTGTGAGTGTTTGGTTGTGCGACTGAGTTTAAAAGTGATATGTAATACATTTATTCAAGGAACGTATGAGGTAGTGAATGACGAATACATAAAAATAGTTTTCTTTGTTGTGATTGTTTAATAATATATCTTAGAATCCACTTGAGATCGTTCCATTCGTACAACCTGTCCTTAATGCAATAAGAAATGATTTTCCTGAATGCAGGAAAGACAATTGTCGAGAATGATGTTTCAGAGGAAAAACAATCGGGAAAGGAAAGACTAAGTATATCTAGTGCAGGACCCGGGTGAGTTTGGAATAAAGTAGTATATAAGCAACTTCTAATAAGGAGCGAAGGACTTTATAGAAGCGACAATAAAAGCCATTTGAGATGACAATGCTTTCAATGACTAGATGGATGATTATGATGATGACGAGGTCTATGATGATGACGTGATGGTGGCATCTTTCTCCTTCGACTTAATAACATCTATAAACACGCCCATCTTGTTCTCTTTTAGGGCAACCTATGCACTAACTATTACTTTCATTGGTCATTTAATTACGATTTTGTTTTGTTTTCTTCCTCATTTTCAGATTGTCATTCGTGTCGTGGCTAGTTTGATCATTCATTTTCATCTCTACCGCGATATCGTAGGCAACATGTAGGTAATAGGACAAACAAATTAGATAAGCTTGTTCTATGTATGTTACCGATTATGTAACAAACATTATGTTAACTGTGAAAAAATAGTAATACATGTTTTACCTGTTCCATTTGTTCCAATCGCGGATTTTTACTCGCATTTTTAGAAATTCTATTGTATTTTTATTTTATTTGTATGATGAATTTCAGCAAATCAAAAACTTCCTTTGATTTCAATATTAGACGAAATAAATAGCTTACGATGTTAATGAATTTGTTTTATCGTATCTAGCTACATGTCTTCTATGTCCTCTACACTAGCTACATTACGTCCATGCTCAAAGCTGCCTAACTTCTTACACCGGGGTCTTTGGATCATACTTACCTATTGCCTACTTATCTATCTATCTATCTATCTATCTATCTATCTATCTATCTATTTATCTATCTATCTATCTATCACTATCTCTATATCCATTCCCTCTCTCTCTCTCTCTCTCTCTCTCTCTCTCTCTCCGCGCACACATTCACACACACACACACACACACACACATATATATATACCTGTCTAACTATCTTTCTATCTTTCTGTCAATTTTTATATAAATATATGTGCACAAATGTATGTGCAGAGACATACCGAGCGCACGCACAGACACACAGATCCACACGCACGCGCACACACATACACACACACGCACACACACGTTAAATTGTGCTGAATAAATGAGCACTCAGTCATTTTACTGGTTATATATTTTATTGAAACTAATTTTATATGGAGCGTTTGGCGTATGTATAAATGCATATAGAGTTGGATCTTTTCCATTTGGCGTCGTTGAGAAATAAAACAAAAACAAATACTGTAAAATGAATGATCAATCATTGTTTAGAAGCACAATCACTAAAATGAGTTTAGAGGAGCTTATAATATCTGCAACAACGTCACGATAACTTATTCAACAAGCTTTGCACTTGATGCCACTCAGTTTCTTTGATTTTTTTTCGCTTTTCTGCTGCAAGGCTTCATATATTCTTGGAACAGGAAATGTATATTAAAATCTTCATTCACTCCCTTTAAAAGCATAAACAATGACGAATAAAGATTCTATCTGCATTTCTTATTTGTTTTGTTCTTTTTGATTTTTTTTTTTTTTTTGTGATCGTCCCCTAAAATACGATCATTATATTACGTCCTTGCTCTTGTAGTTTAAGCTAGAAGTTTAGGCTGCAAGTGAACTTAGAACACTAATTGATTATACCTATTAATTTATGTATGTATTCTGTTATATACGTTTATTTCATGAAAATGTTATATACGTTTATTTCATGAAGATGCACCTACCCACTAAGTACGAAATAATCTTTAAAATATATAAACATAAACAGCATAGTGAAAGTAAAACTGCATTTTACGTATACGAAACGGAGGCCTACCGTTTTTAAATATTATCAAAAGCTAAAATAACTTTATTTTTACAATATATCCGCGACATTCTTTTTGCAATCTACAAACCATTTACATTCTACACAATGTATTAAATGAAAATAACAATTACTTGTGGCAAATAATCCCATAGATATAGTGCAGGTAAATGCATACAGCAGATGTCTTCTCTAAGGAAATATCCAACGTGTACACCATGAATAATAAACAAAGCAACCGAGTGGCTGGATTTTGGCAATTCCGGTTTTCTGAAAACCGATATATTTTCTGGTAACAGTATTATTTGTGGGTTATACAAGATTTGTCATTCTTAGGTTTCGAACCGAGTGGTGTACTCCTTAGAATTTTTCGGATGTAATCAATAAATTAATCGGTTACATTCGTGGCCAGCATTTTGTGATTCTGCCTAATTAAATTTTTTCTAGAATACTTTGAATGCTACAAAAGAAAGCGAATTTCCTCCCTGAACCCAAATACAGAATAGAAGGATTACATTATTTGCCAGTTTGATGATTGATATTCGGTGCGAAACCGGATATTATCAAACTTCGATTAACCCATACATTAAGAGGTGCTTATAAATACCAATAGATATACACGTATTGTATATGTGTGTATACATGCACACAGGACCTTATGTATACGTATGTATATGTGTGTGTACGTATGTATAAATCAGAGAAAGTGAAATTAACTGAATGCATTCAAAGCGTCAATTCTGACGCTCTATTGTCTCTGTCATCTCAACACACAGTTAAAATATACAAGAGAAACATCCGTAAATGAAACACTAGACGAAATAATTAAATGCATACATTGATACGCAGACGTCAGGATATCTGTATACAATCCTGGTCTTAGACTTTGAGGCTTTACTGATGTCTTCATAATGTCCGTTATATTGTTTATATCACAGTGCAGTGTTTTACTATTAGAATATTTTAAACTGTTTAAAGTATTAGCAGTAATTTGTTGATGTAATATACCTGGCTAGCTTGGCGTTAATAAAAAGATAAACTCGTATAATAAATGAAAACCATCATCGATTCTAATGATTGTATTCTAGTCACGTTATCCATTTTTTTAGTATCGAGTAACAAATTAAAAAACTTTTTTTTTCACAGAAAATTATAATTGACAATTTTCTTTGTTAGATTTCATTTTATGTTCTGGTCGATACTGTTTTCACGTGTCACAAATGTTGTCGCATAGAAACAACAAAACAAAAACAGTGAAAAACAAATGACAATAAAGAAAAACAAAAATGAACAACTGTAACGTAGTCTAAAATGCAACATCAATGATCAGGGCAATATTAACCATAATAATTAAAATTTCGTTATGGTGTATATATAATAATGCAGAAACATGCCATACAGAGTTATTTTAAAACCATGCGGGAATATGCATAGTAAGGAGAGGGTGGGGAAAATCTTAATAGATCGTCAAAGCATGTTAAACATCTAAAACACACAAACAATTGTCCCCCTCCTCACAAAGTGTTAAGAAAATCCCCGGCTAGGATACACCAAGAGAGCTTATAACTACAAATACCTCTGACGCTTAGCAATATTGCTCTACACCAAGTAAAATTGGCGTGGAAAATTTATTAATCGATCCTCTCACGCGCGAAAGTTGTGCTTTTTATACCAATATCTTTTGCGTGTTTCAGTCATTGGGCTAAGGCCAAGCTGGATCACCACCTGGAAAGGTTTTACTCCAAAAGACCGAACCCTTAATTTTTTTTTTTCATTTGTAAACCTGATATTTATTCCATCAGTTTCCTATGCCGAACCGCTAGATTACGAGGACGTAAACAAACACAGGTTAAGGGGTGGTTGGGGCTAAATAAATAGAAATACATAATACCTAAATATATATATATACATATATGTGTGTGTGCGTGTGTTTGTATATGTATGTGCGTGTGTATGCGCGTGTGTGTGTATATGTATGTATGACTTGCTTCGTCTAGTTTTTGTGAATTAAATCCACTTACAAGGTTCTGTTCGACCCGAGTCTATAATAAAAGACACCTACTCGAGGTGCCACGCAGTGGGATTGAACTCGGAAACATCTGGTTAGGCAGATGTCCTTAAATAATCATCATGAAGTTTTCTTTCAAAGATAAAGATTCAGTAATTTTGGAGAATTATATCGACGCCAACAGGTACTCATTTTATCTTTGATTCATTTAATAATACTCAGCTACCGCATTAATCATATTAATAAATAATTTTCATGTACATAGTTCGCCATAACTTTAGTTTATTAACATTAAAGTCATTATTTGAACGGGACCGGACAGATCAAACACTAAGGTGAGATACGAACACTCAACGTAAACACATCAGAAAGCACCTCTCTCTCTATATATGTCTGTGTGTGTGCGTGCGCGCGCACGAGTGTGTATGCGTGTGTGTCTTTGTGTGTATCTATACATATTTTATATGTGTCTATATACGTATGTATGTATGTATGTATGTATGTAGCAGAAATATCACTGAGTTAGAGATGCCCTCTTTTTGACCAAGCTAATTCAATGCCTTATCACACTTCGCAGTTTAGGATAGCGGT
>NC_142931.1:73254116-73269116 GCF_046866305.1 Octopus bimaculoides | reverse complement strand
CTAATTGATCAACTCTTTGTACACAATATTTGTGGTGAAAATATGACAAGGAAGCATTTGCGCAACTCAGAAGAAGCATGTACCACAGATATTTATTTTTATTCTGAAATGCCAGCTTGTTTACTTTTTCGCTTATGCTTTCCTCATTAGCCGATATAGACCAATGAAAGACGCACAGGCACGCGCGCACATACACACAGGCCCTTGCGCGCGCACACTCATACATATGCACACTCACATCTTCGGGATGGGCACATTATATGCAAGCAACAACATGTAACTAAACAGAGAACACAATATGTGAATTAGAACTGAAATTTATTTTACTGAAGATGACAATTGTTCTGCCTCAGATTTCTCAAAATTCTGTCCGATAAATCTGATAAGACAGCCTTAACGGAATTTCAAATGCACACTTTTTAAAATGTACGTACATCTACATGCATACATACATACAAACATACATACATACATGCAAGCATATATAGATAGATAGATAGATAGATAGATAGATAGATAGATAGATAGATAGATAGACAGACAGACAGAGATGAATATGTGTGTGAATGGGATTGAGATACCAGAGTATATATATAAATATTAGCACGTATTGCAGGTATCCATGGAGTTTCTGATTAACAATTTCCCATTATAACATGTGAATCGACACGAGACCATAACATAACACAAACGTCTTAACTATTGTGTAGTAGTATTGAATGCAGAGCAGATGTGTCTGCAAATCGAACTTCTTAATACTGTAACCGCATTTAAGAGCATTAAAACTTCGTACTTGTGCTACACATCAAAACTTTGACTGAAAATATCTGGGGGTGGGGGGGGGCGGACAAAATGTCGTAGACAAATCTTGAAATGTCCACTTCTGATAAAATCTATGAATAATTTACTTTTCAATTGTATAATATTTATAAATTTTAAACGCATGTAATTTACTAAATTTAACTGAATTGAATACATCATTTTTTTACATATACTAATCTAAGAAATTGGTAATAAACATGAAGTTAATTGTAAATGAGAAGATGGTGAGTCTGAGAAGTTCTTTATCTCTCTCATTCTTTCTCTCGCTCTCTCTTTCTCTCTCTTCCTCTCTTTATCTCTCTTTCCATAAGCTTCTCCGTTCTAATCTTGCTACATTCTCATGAACTTTCATATGATTAAGTTTTATTCATTTATTTACTTTAGCCATTTTAGTAGACCATGGTCTAGAGTATTTAAGTGATTATATCGGCTGCAATGGTTTACTTCTTATCCTGTCGACCTTCGAATAAACGAAAGTACTATATGGAAATAGGATCAAATGATAATAATTCAATCTGACTTAACCCTTTAACATTTAAACCGGCCATATCAGGCCCAAATATTCCATCTGTTTTAAGTTTAAGCCATCCACATCCAGTCTCTTATATCTACCTTACAATGACATTTTACAAAATAACAATCATATCAACGAAATCTTAAAGCTATGAGATAATGCATGATAAATTCAAAACAATGAGAATTGAAAAGCATCACATTTGACAAAATAATTTGAATGATAAAGGGTTAAATAACGCATACTTCCTCTTTTCAAATGTAGCTGATTAATTCCCACGCTTATACACATACTGACACACACACATAACCACCCATCCGCCCCTACCTCCTCCTCACACACACGAACACACATACACACCTATAAGAAATTATTATAAGCACAGGCTTATAATGTTTGCTCCCAACGTACGTATCTCTGTTTGTATGGAACTCTGAATCGGTTGTATTATGTGCAATTTGATGCTTAAGCACAACGGAACGTCAGCGGAACACACGTTATTGCATTAAGTTACAAGGATAAAAGCTTTGAAGGGGGACAGATGGCAAAATATTTATAACGCAAGATCTACTGCATAAGATCAACTGTCGTGGTTAAACGTCTAATCGCACAAGGAGTATCCGATGCAGAGGTTCCAATGAATAACAACAGGGAGTTGTACTTAGCGGGAAATAATCACACTCACACTCACACACACATAAATTACACGTGTGGGTATATAGGTGGTGTTCGTATAAAGCCAGCAAAAGTAAATATTTACTGAGTGCTAATGGCAGGGAGTTAGGAAGAGGTGTACTGAACGATGGAAACTAAATATTTTCAACAAAATTAAAAACTAAGTTGTAGAAAGAGAACGAACAATAGCACAGTAGCAATTGCTAGCAAACTACACAATGAACTGCACATGTTTAAAAGACAGATATCTTTGTTGCTACAGAATTTGACATTTAGAAGGATATTTTAGTGCTATTAATTATTCTCAATGAATAATAACGTTCTCGGATTTGTTTAGATCAGTGCACACAGAGTTACAAAATATTTTGGCCCGCACAATTTTCATAAGACGAAAATGCGTGCCAGAGGGAATAACTCAAGCTAGCCAACTGCACTACTTCCTATATTCGTACAGGGGAAATTTGTTCTTCTGCCTACCTAACCGTTGCGGAGATATCATTTGAAACCTAATACAGTGAGAAGAATCGATTTTGAGCAGCGGTGTATAAAAAACAACCGCTGGTCTGGTCTATACAGTAATACAGTTAGTTATGTACATATACATATATATATATTTGTGTCTGTGTGTGTGTGTGTATGATGTAAGTATATGTTGTATATATACATACACACATATTTATGTAATATATACATATATGCATATATACATATATATAGGGGCATGTATGCGTATGCATATAAATAAATATATGCATATATATATTCTTTTATTCTTTTACTTGTTTCAATCATTTGACTGCAGCCATGCTGGAGCACCGCCTTTAGTCGTACAAATCGACCTCGAGACTTATTCTTTGAAGCCTAGTAGAACGAACCGGTAAGTTACGGGGACGTAAACGCACCAACATCGGCTGTCAAGCGATAGTGGGGGACAAACACAGACATGCAAATACACACACACACACATGAATATATATATATATATACATATATATATATATATATATATATATATATATATATATATATATATATATATATATATATATATATATATATATATATGACAGGCTTCTTATCTTTACGAAATCCAGTTTCAAGGCTGTGTTCAACCCGACGCTGTAGTAGTAGACACTTGCCGAAGGTGCCACGCAATGAGACTGAACCAGGAACCATGTGGTCGGAAAGCAAACTTCTTACTACACAGCCACTCCTGTGCCTATATATATATAAATAAATCTGTTTTAAATTTCTGAACATGAGATATATACTACTGAATAGTAAAGTTTATAGGCCAACAGAATGTGACAGTCGCATAAAGGACGATGTCACTGTTGTTTTAGCCCTCGGAATACATCATTTCCAGCTGGCTATCAACACACAATTTGTGTCCGTATAGCATTTGCAAAGGAGGTCATCGTTCCCGTTTCTAGCGTTACATTATACTCACAGACCGAGTACATATAACAATATTCCTGTTAACAACGCTATCGCTGGCCACTGTCATTGGCTACTCGCCAGGGCCCTCTTAGCCTCGTTACAGGCCTTCGGGCAAATCAAAGCCCTCGTCCTTATAGTATTTATTTATTAATATTAAGCCACAGAATTCATAGATCAAAATTTGACCCCTAAATATGTGAGACTCCTGAGCAACTGCCTAGTGTTCCCATATCTTGAGGCAGTCATAGCTGTACAACCACTACCAGCACAGCTAGTACAATTGCCGCTGTTTAGTTAACATCATAAACGCTACGACCCATACCACTACCAACACTTCAGTCATCATCACTTTAAGACACATCACTAGTACTGCAACTTAAACCCACACTATTACGAATGCCTCAACCAGCACTATAGTTACCACTTCGGCAAGAGTGCAACTATCACTGCAGTCTATTCCAATGATGCTAATTCAGTGAACACCCAGATAACTACCACTAAAACTAATGCTACAAGCCCTACTGCAAGCAAACCAACCACCACTACCACCATCATCATCACCGCATCTACGAATTCTACTATCATTGCTACTACTACGAACTGGAATAATATTATTGGTTTTGCTTTGGTGAGGACTGCAGTTTCCACAACTTCTTTCTAGTGCGCAGCTACAGTCACTTTCAAAGTCACAATTAATACTTATGAAAATCTGCAACTCCAACAGAGGAGGTTGTCTCAATGTAGTCGTTCGAACTGCTAGAACTAACAGCTAAATCTGTGAGACATCATTATTCTACTACCTCAAATATAAAACAATGCATTGGAAATTCTAATTCTGTACACCAAAAAAAGGACTTGGCGGTGGTCACAGTTGGAAAGCCTTTGCAAATTGGTCTCTTCGTTCAGGGTTTAATGGGGACAAACCGATAACGATAATCACCACTACCACTATGACTGCCAACAATTTATTTACTGTTTCTACCACCACAACAGCGACGACTAACACCGCAGTCACTCCTGCCAATACGTCACTACCGTTAGTATCATTATATTTCTTTACGACCACTACCAGAGCAATGAACAGGCATTACTACGATCACAACCACCACCACCACAACTACCATCCCAACACCACACACTAACACTATCACCACAGCCGCTACCACAATCACCACCACTACTACCACTACCATTATGAACATTGAAAACAAAAACAACAAATTTCTTAGACAGAAACAAAGAATTTGCATATTAGTTATTCTTAAAAGACGGAAGTTAGACAGAACAACAAAGGTTGTGTTTTGTTTTTATTGTGTCTGTGTATGTCAATGCATATGTACGAGACGTGTATATAGTGTGTTTAGGGTGTGCGTCTGTGTATATGTTTGTTTGTTTATTTGTTTGTGTGCGTGTGTGTATGTGTGAAAGAGAGAGCTTGAGTGTGTGTGTAAACGCACACCATTTATAGACAATTGAGGCGTGCGTATGCGTGTGGCTATATATGAATGTGTGTATTTATGTGTGTGTATGTATATATATATATATATATATATATATATATATATATATATTCGCATCACTTATATACGCATATGTATATGTACATGTGTATATACATATGCCTATACACATTCATATATATATATATACGCGTACGTTAAATATATAAAAATATATGCTTATGCGTTTATGTGTATATGTATACTGGTAGTGTACGTGTGTCTGTTTATGTGTGTTTGTGTTGTGATGGATATGTATGTGTTTTGTATTTGATGTAATGTTTGTCTGTGTTGTGTATATGCTGCCATGCTATGTATGTGCAGTGGAGGCTGGGTATGCACTTCCTATATACCGTGATGGTTGTGTATACGCTGTGTATGTGTTTTGATAGACATATGCTTTTTCTTTTTTTTTTCTTTTCTATGAATGTTTTCGTTAAATTTTTCTTCTTGTAAAACAATCCCGAAATACAAAATATAATAAAATATGAATTAATTAATAATAAAAACTATAGAAAAATTGTGTTAATCACTTGTTTAGAAAATTTAGTAGATTTTTCGTGACTAACAAAGAAGTGGAAGCACGAACGATCGAATGGGCAAGATACAGAATTATGAAGCTCAATAATCAGTGATTAGATTCCACTCATCGATGGATATTGCGTTGTGTTCCTTATCATGATACTTAGTACTCATGCAATTGAATCCAACTATGTATGAAGAGTTACAGTCGTAGGGGTTAGCTACTTTGAAGACGTGAACACAGATCCGAAAACAGCGAGAACATTTACAGACGATTGACAGGAATTCTGCAGCTACTCAACCCTGATTCAAATTAACATTTATCTCAATGGTTATTGCTGTAGTTATGTTATTAAATATCTAAGTGAAAATATAGTTAAAACATAAGGTTCTGAGAAGAGAAAAGAAGTCGGATAACATGCATAAGTTGGATATGATGTATCACGTATCGTTATAAAAATTCAGGCAATGAAGTTCTGTTTCTTTGTTAAAAACACGCTCGTTCCTTTCCTTTCGTGTGAAGTTGTAATATATAAAGCATGACAAGAAGTATTGAAACTGCAGCACACGACCTTGTCTGAGTTTATGTGAGTTTATTAATGCTTAAAATAAATGCTGTTTTGCAGAGAATAATAGCATCTAAGACATTTAGAATGTCTTCATGAAAATGCAGAAAATATGCAAATACAAAACCTAAAATAAAATCTTTACTCATACATGTAAGAGAGAGAGGGAGAGAGAGTCTGTCTGTGTGTATGTGTGTGTGTTTATCTGTGTATGTGTCTATCTGTGTATGTGTCTGTCTGTCTGTATGTATGTACGTATGTATGTATATATGTATGTATGTATGTATATATGTATGTATGTATGTGTATGTATTTTCTCGGAATGCACGAGGTTTTTAAAGAATACTCTTTAATTTTACATAATTATTCTTTTCTTTTTTAATCAGTAATTTTTACCAATGTCTGCTATTGTGCTTGAAGGTCTGCGCGAGTTGAAAGGAAAATATATTTGTATTGTTTTCATTTGAGGATAAAGTTACATATAATTGGTTACAGGGGTAAAATCCTAATAGATTCCAGCGCTGAGTTTCTGCGCAATACTGATGCTCATTGTAAACGAAAGATATACTAGGAGCGGAAATCGTTTAAATATCAAATGCACGTCTGTCTGAATGGGACAAAATCGTACAAATGAGAATACTTAAGGTTTGGCAAAATCTGTTTTGATTGTTATGCCGAAGCACTTTCTTCCCTACGGAGTGGAGATACATTACAAAACAGACGGGTATGTCGATTTCTAAGAATGATGGGACCTCATTTCTTCACGATAAGAGCCCGTGTTGTAGAATTTGGGAAATATTCTTTCTTCCTTTTTTATAGGTAGCACGTCCAACAATATGAGATACTGATGATCATGTCCTCCCAAAATTCTCTCTTCTTTGTTTTCTGTAACAGTTCCACATCCACATGTTTAATGCCTTTTCCTTCCAACCAGTAAACTATTTGCAACATATATTTCGTTTTAAAATGTTATTTTACTTCTCATATTGAGATTTTTACCATATTATCATATATAACAGAATCTCGTGGAAGAAGACACAAAATACTTGAAACTCATTTTATCTACAGGAGCTAATACAACACATTTTCGAATCCATATACGATCATTGAAGTGGAACGGATATTTAGGTATACTTTAACCACCAGCTCATATTTGTTGCGAGTTTGATTTTCCAACTGAGTAGTGGAATTTTTAGATTCTCATTGTCAGCTGAGACCTTTTCATTTCAAATAAATTGGCTAATTCACTGTTTGTCATGTTTGCTAATAGGGACAATTAATTATTAGATAATCACTACCTCTAGGATATTTATGTAGCAATTACCGAAATTATTACTACCTCGAAGCTATATCTCGCGAGATATAAAGCTTTAAGGCAGACATTAACCTTAATTTAAACTTAATTTCTGGTGTGCCCTTACGTGTCACAGGTGAAATTTGACAGAAATCACTTGTAACAGACACATTTCTTTCATAATGTGATTGCCTTTTTTTAATATATTTTAATAACCAAACCAGTAATTCAAGCTCATATTTGAGAGCCGTTTGTACTTTCATCACACGCAATTAATTGACAAATTGTTAAAGCAACTACAATACTAAATTTTCTGTTTCGTTTTGCAGGTGGGTGCGTTTCAGCATATTGGAAGCTTAATCATGGAGTGAACAACTCTTCAACTATTCAAATGTGTTGCAACTATGCCAGAGGAGGCTGCAGTAAATGCGATACTCTGTGGATTCTGATTGGCAAAGATCATGTTAAGATTAAAAGGATGCGTTACTTGTTCTCCCAAGAACTGGCAACTTAATTACTGTTTTCTTTGCAATGGTTAAATGACCAAAATTCATTACCGAAACTTCTTAAGTGATTTATCAATTTTAGCTATTGATTTTTCAACATACACGTAGCTGAATTTCCTTTATGGTGCTACTCAGAACACCTCACAATTCAATGAGATTTTTTTATGTTGTCTTTTAGTTTACTACATGCAAAATAGTTAACATTTTCACGATATTGACAGTTTCAAATGTTCCACTTTGTTAGAGTGAGGTTGAAGATATCTTCTACGACACTTTATTAAGGAATGGTCTTGCTGGTCTTTGTGTGATGGTTTCTGGCAATTTTCTGGAGGAAGATTTAGATATGACTAATTTCATTATGGGATGTGGATGACGATAAAATAGCAATAGTAGAAAGGGAGATATTGGCACGTTTTCATGCTTTGTTTCTGTGGTCACCATCTTTTAGAAATTCGCTTTCCTTGCATGTTTTGTTTATTTGTTCTTTTTTTAATGCATATATCGTTTTTCCATATATAGTTGCCAAATGTTGAAATAAGGAAGGTCTTTGAAATTGAATAATTGTATCATCGGACCTGTGATTCGTCCATTAGAACATCAGGGTATCCGAGAATAAGTATGATATTTTCTTAGCAAGCATTTTCTTTCCTCATGCCAAATGGACTGTCATAGTATAAAAAGAGCTTTGGCAAATTCACCAGTTTTGCATAACTGAAAAAATGCCGTGAGTTTGGAAGTAGGTCTGAAATCATGGGCATCACAATCAGGAAGCGTTCATTGATTGGAAAGTTCAGAACTGTAGTCGCTTCTTTATTACTCTTTATGTATCTGCCTGTCTGGTAAGTCGAACTCTCAACAGGGTATTCTGAATTTGAATCTGCAAAAAAAAAAAAGAAGAACTTGACTACTGCCTTTGAACATATACTCTTAAACGTAATAGATAGAATTGGCTGAACTGCAAAATTCAACATCGACGCATTGGTTAAAGATCTTTGAAAGCAATATTTGATATAGAGCTAGTCATTCAGAGTATATTTCAACAGCTGAATTTGTTTGTTTGATTGTGGCTGTGAATCTTCTTTTGTCTGGTTGTACAATGAATATCTAGTTTTTCATCTCTTTGCAGCTCATCCAGTAAAGAACACGAATATCTCTTTATGCATTTGTTACCTTTCTGTTTAAATGCTCACATATGAAGCATATGCATTTTTACAACCTTACAGAGGGTAAGACTGGAATGTTTATCTGGTTCTTCAACCGAAAGATTAACAACTATTTCAAGTCAGTGCCAGAAACGTCACACGTATTGTGCTCAATACAAATCTATTCATTCGACTTTTTAACAGATACTCACTATTTGTCGGTACCTAGAGGCGTGGATTAGTGAAGGTGCTTCACTCACGCTTGTAAGATTGTGGTTTCGATTTCTAGACTGGGCGATGTATTATATTCTTGAACAAAAGACTTCATTTCCCGCTGCTCCAGATCACACAGCTGGTAAAAAGGAGCAATCCTGCGACGAATCGGCCTCCTGTCCAATGGGGGTGTAGATAGTATCAGGGAAACCGGTGATATAACCCAAAGGCTCGGGAAGGATCTTTGTTCATATTTTTTTCTTTTAATTGGCGATGCAGGCAACGAGTTTTCCTGTAATAAGTACAGTTAATTGTTTGGTTTTCATAATCATAAATGTACAACAATATTCGATTAGTTCTAATGAATTTTGATTAAAGCGAAATCGTAGATGTAACCAACCATGCCTTTCATAAAAGTTTTATTACTATTAGGGGAATGAAATAATATCAGAAATCAAAAGAGCATGTTAGCCTCTGTATTACGTTATTATCTCTGAAAGATTACATTGTAGTTGTTGCTTTTGCAACCGTTCAGTTCTTTTGAAAAAGCGCTTTTGTTATACCATTTAACTCTACGAACTTGTGATAAAGAAATATGTACTTGGTTAAGGTATTTGGTCAAGATTTAGCCAACAGATCTTATATGCCAGCTATGATCCTTTCACTGTTTAAGACCTCAACATATGACGTGATTTTGAAAATGGTAATAGATTGCATACAGAAATTTGGAAGCTAACGAGTATGATCCTAGTATCTGCATTTTAGAATCTTTTTGATCAACTAGTATTACTCCCATCTAAAAACATTAGTTTTTGCTGTTGCTGATATTATTTAATATCAGGTCAATTCTCATAGAGGAGACCTATGAACACTGGTATTCCAGCTTTGACAATTCAATGACAATTTTATTTAAAACAGTAGGGTGAGTTTAGGAGCCATGTAACTAATAGTAGCAGTGCGAGCAGATCGAACAATGAGCAGGTCAGTGTCTTACACAAAGTTTTATCCCTTCGTTAACATATATAGCTTCACAAACAACCGGGTCTAATGGCTACAAGAAAAAGCCTGTGGAATATATATTTCTCATATTTGAAGTCACAGAAGATCTTTGAAGAGAATTTACTAATCGTATTAAACACTACAAGTAATTTCTAGTAGCTTCCTCAGATTTCGTTGCCAACGACATGGAACTTATAGAAATAAAGTTGGCTAAGTTTGTTTTTATTTTTCAGCACTTTGAACAACTAAGTGACATATGAGCCAAAATTATAACAACTTTGTAGTCGCTCCACATGCTGAAAATGTCAGCCGAATCTCCTTCAAATTATATTCTGCTACAGTCTTAGAGATACTAAAGTACACGTATGTAACCAAGCCATTCTAGATTTGGATACCTTAAAAATGATCTGTTATATCAGTGTTTCAAAGCATTTGGTCATGATGTGACTACTAACTAATCCTCTGTAGTATCTCGTGATGTCTTATCAAACAGCAACCAAGTTATTTAGGGAAATAGTTCCGATTCATATGTAAACTTGTAAAATACTTTATCATTTTAAAAGGTGACAAAAGTCATCTGATGCAAAGCGAAATTCCGCTGACGCAGTTCCATTGAGAAAATAAATTGAAACAGAATCTCAATATTATTTTGATACTGCCTTAAAATAATTAGGGTGTTTGTTTCAATTTATATTAGATAAACTCGAAATTGAACATGCCACACAACTATATAAAAGACGTGTCATTATCTGTGTAGTGCCCATTCATAAAGATGGTTGGAATTTCATCAAAGAAATTTAACTCCAACGTTAAACGTTCCGGGCAGCTAGGTAGAACATTACCACTATACTTGCTCAAAGTAAGAAAGTAAGATTAATATGATAATAGACGTGATAGTCTTGCGGTGATTTTAGCAATGTTTTTGTCTGATTCTTTTATCGAAATGAAAAACGAAAACAATAAATATCGCATTGCTATTTCAGCTTGAGATTTGTTTACTTTTTTCTTTCGCTTTCACGTTTTTCTTCTCTTTTCTTTTTTCAGTTCAGAACAAACCGTAGTGCAAGAAGCTTGCTTAATAGCAGTGATAAAAGCAGTGTCTGATAAAATCAAAAGAGCGTCCGGACACTTGATGACAAGTGATAATACAATGGTGTCAACAGATTTATCAGAACACTTGTATATTTTTACTGTTTCTTTTCGTAGTCGTTTTTTAGCAAATATATCTACCTTCTCTTTCTCTCTCAATTGTAATCTGTCAGAATAGAAAACTGTATGAGTAAAACGTGATGCTGCTCGAAGACATGTTCTTTGTTTTTCTTCTGATTAGACTTAACACAAGAAATCATTGTTATTCACAAGAAAGTTGTATATTAAAATACTCCAAACCATAGTATATTACTGGTACAAATGAGATTTGCCACGTGTTTCAAATACTCGACATTTCACAAGTAATGGTCAAATGCTCTCCAAATCATTTTACAAGCTTAAAAGTAAGTCAGAATATATTCGTCTTTTGTGACAAAAAGGATTTTAGAGCCAAGTTCTGGACCACCCGTACTAACAGCATCAACAAAAACAACAGGAAATACGTCAGATCTGTCAGGAATTCACCTCAGGAGAGTAACGTTCTTTAAATAATCTATTGAGGTTTCGTTCTATAGGTATTTTCTTTTTGTAATGAATTTGAAATTACAGAATGCTGGTGAGGTTAACATGCTGATGACTTGTATTTAATTTTGCGTTTTCACAAATAAAGTATTTGGAAATAGAGAGATGGAGAATGTTCAAAAGCTTCATCAACACATTTAACATTATCAACAAACATAGATTTCAATAGTGAATTGTAAAATACCACTCATAAATGTGAGCTGCAATCGAAGCAACAATCCACCCTGTTAACAGCTTATAGTTCGATGATATAGCTATACTTATTGAAATGAAACAATATCCGTTGCCAAAACAGATAATACTTACTGATAAGGGTAGTCCACATATTTATAAAATACCAACGAAGGAGACTTTAAGAAATCACTCAACGTTTAAAGAGCAGCAACCAAATCTCTCTTGAATCACATTCACATCGTTTTGCAAGAGGCAGCAACAAGAAACAAGAATAAGATTATATGTCATCGGTGTAGTCTAGTTCTGACTGAAGTCATTAATCACTAATCTATTCTGACAAATACAAGGTTTTGTTTTGCAGTTTATGTTAATCCCAAGGACTCTCTGTAATCTGTTGATTTACAATATCAGCACTAGCACAGTGGTGGACATGGAGACAAAGATCAACAAGTACACAAGGAAGTGGCTTTGTGTCCCACCAGATCTTACTGATGTCGCACTCTATCGTCGCCAGGCCAAACTGAAGCTACCTCTCAAGCCTATCGTTAAGGAATACAAATTCAGAAATGCAAGGCTGTTAACCTGAAGATGCGAAAGGTTGTGAGATCGATCCTGCCAAAACTGAAAACAGGCAGGAAATGGGTAGTCCAAGAGGCAGTGGATGCACACCAGTATCTCCAAAAACATTCTACACGACCGAAAGTAGCAAATTATGGTCAGGAACAGGTATGCTATGTGGATCATAGAAATGGAGTCTTCTGGGTGGAATCGCTCACCATACCACCAAGGATCAACAAAACAGCCAGAAATCACCAGGAAAGAGTTACTTTATGCCAGACATCGTATTCCATTCCAATTCGTCAAAGCAACTGATTCTGATTAAACCCTCCGTGATATTTGAAAGTAGAATAGAACACGTGTTCAAGACCGAAAAATACACCAGTCAGCCCAACATCTCGAGGGAAGATCCTGAGTCACGGTTTTCATCATGTAAGTTGAAGACACAGCTTTTGTGGGAAAATCTGCTTAATATCTAATGTAACAACGCTCAGTCTCTATGATTACCAGGGCAAACGCGCTAAAGACAATATCAGTGGCAGAGGAGAGATGCTCCAGCTTGATCTGGTCAAAGAGAAACAAAGACGACATCCCTACTGTTTCAAGGAAATAATTTTGTTTCAGTGCTTAGAGAAGAGACTCCCAGTGAGTCATCGTGATAGCGTTGATGTGTTGCCGTTACCAAGACAGTCAATGTTATATTTTCTTTAAGTGTGTGAAAGCTGAGATCAGAGAGGCAATTACAACTAAACGAAATTTCCGGGCGGTTTGATTACACAAATCTCCGATATCCGAGTGGCTACAAATTGTCAGTAGACGGACACTCGGGAGTCATAACCTGGATGCGGCGCGGCCCAGACCCCTTGCAGACCCCGTTATGGGCCGAAACAATTGCATGAGTGGGGTTTCTTCTCTGAAAAAATTCTGCTGTTCAGCCCTCTTGAGAGTTTCTTACAACTATATACATATACATATGTGTGTGTGTGCGTGTGTGTGTGTGTGTGTGTGTGTGTGTGTGTGCGCGTGTGTGTGTGTGTGTGTGTGTGTGTGTGTGTGTGTGTGTGTTTGTGTGTGTAAATATATGACAGGCTTCTTCCAGTTTCCGTCTGATCATATATCGCAAGGCTTTAGTCGATGTGTGGCTATAGCAGAAGAAACTTGCCCAAAGTGTCACACTTAGGGACTTAAACTGGAGCCATGAGGTCGGGAACCAAGCGTATTAGCATACAGCCACGTCTAATAATGAAGTTGGTGCAGCAAATATTTAGGTCATTCGCATCACAGAAATCTCAGTCTTGACCCACATTTATTCTCTTCTCTTAAACATGTTAACTGGAATATTTATCATATTGTATACCAAAGTGGCCACTAAAATCATCAGTCATGATGACGGGGTAGTTTTCCTCTGTTATGGAGGAGAAGAGGCCAAATTAAAGAGTAGGATTAATGCATAATGAAAAAAAGTGGTTCAGTCATATTCTAACGCTCAGAGTTGAAGAACATCCAAAGATATGTTACTGCTGATATATTTAATACTTTTTTCTCTACAGCAACGATCCACAGCTTGATATAATAAAAGAAAGCAAAACAACATCTTTTATCTGACACACTGTTGAATGAAATATATATATTCTAACATATCAATCAAGAAATCTAGTAAGACGTATAATTTCATTATTATAATTATTATCATTATTATTATCATTATTATTATTATTATTATTATTATTATTATTATTATTATTATTATTATTACTATTATTATTATTACTATTATTATTATTATATTATTATTATTACTATTATTATTATTATTACTATTATTATTATTATTATTATTATCATTTTTATCATTATTATTATCATCATCATCATCCTTATCATCATCATCATTATCACTATTATTATTGTCTTTATTATTATTGTTATTATGTTATACAACTGTTGCCACTGCTGCTCAGTTGCTGCCTCTTCTCTTGCAGCTACAGGTGGTAGTAGTAGCAGCAGCAGCAGCAGCAGCAGTAGTAGTAGTAGTAGTAGTAGTAGTAGTAGTAGTAGTAGTAGTAGTAGTAGTAGTAGTGAATTGACAATTACTAGAGTTTCACGCCATTGTTACTATTATTCACATTCTCTCATCACAGACATCGAGTATTTTTCTTACAGCTTTTGTTGCTGTTGTTGTTTTTCTTGTCTTCTTGTAAAGAATAGAATTGAAACAGTACATGAACTCTGTTGGCTGCATAGAACATAGTAGACACAGACAGGAGATATAAAATAAAGAAAAGATGTAAATGCTCCAGAAGTCTAAAAAATTCAGCAGAAAATGAATAGAAGTCTAACAGGCGGATACGTGGAGGGAAGCATACATCTCTTGTCTTTTATTTACGTATACCTGCGCGCGCACA
>NC_142931.1:73226616-73251616 GCF_046866305.1 Octopus bimaculoides | reverse complement strand
TGCACAGAAATGGAATATCCAATTCATTGAGGATTGGGTTGGTAACCATCCACACCATATCCATGTCTTCATTCTTACCGAGACCCACCTTGACAACACCCACGTGGAAGCCGAAATGAAAGTGAGGAATTTCACAACCATCTGCGTGGATCGAGTCGACAGAAGAAAGGGTCGAACTGCCATTTTCCTGCATGATTCCTTCTCGGCAGATGGGAATATGGCATTTTCCAATGGTTATTGTGAATCGGTCACCGTTTACAACAAAACCAATGACCTGATAGTAGTTGGGTTGTATAGGCCACCTCAAACACCCATACTGCGCTTTAGTGAATGCCTCAACAGCATTAAGTGCTTTATTGAACAGTGCCATCCTAATAACGTAATTATGATGGGAGATTTTAATCTACCCTGTGTTGATTGGTCTACAAACAGTTTGAAATCAGGCTCTCCTACCTCAAATACTTATAAAGAAGCAGTAGAGTCACTTCTCATCTTTATGAATGTGATTTTCTTACCCCTACTTGTCCTTGCACATACTTGTCCTTGCACCAACAAAATATCAGAAAATTTTAGACTTTGTGTTTAGTAACCACAGTAGCACACTGCACACTATTTCAGTGGAAAACACACTTCTTTCAGGCTATGGCATGGTTCTCTGTAACCAGAGATTCTACCAGCCAAAAGTTAACCCTAGTGAACTCTCTCCAGCCCACCCATTTGATATCATGAATCTCTATGTTACCGACTGGGACGCAATCATAGACGATCTGTCACATGTTGACTGGTCTTTCACACATACACACGCCGATCAGAAAATCAAACTCAAACCCAAAGTGTTCTCTTTTGCGAAAAACACAAGGTCATTGTCTCCAATGTGGGCCATCTAATTGATGAAAATGGCACTCTCCAAGATAATGCCAAAACCATGAGTTAGATACTGCAGAAACAGTACTACTCAGTTTTTAGCCATCCTGATATGGCCGATCTGGGCTGTATTATTGATGTTAATCCTCAACACACTATATCGGACATAACGTTTGGCGCCCCTGATGTCTTAGCGGCAATAAACGAAATTAAACACAATTCAGCAGTAGGCCCTGATAGGTTCCATGCTTGTGTCCTGAAGGTGTGTCGACACTAACTTGCATCTCCTCTTGCTGATCTGTGAAGGAACTCACTGTGTGCTGGTTGTATTCCTGAAAACTTTCTTCCCAGTCTCTTGTCTCAGTTTTCAAAAAGGGAAACAAGTCTCTTGCAGTGAACTACCGCCCGATCTGGCTCACCTCTCATATAATCAAAGTATTTGTACAACATTCGTTTCTACCTTCATAGCAGCTACGTGAAGTTTCAGTGCCCCTCATAGTTATAGCTGGATTAAAAGTGTTACTGGATCACCAGTTGTCTAAAAATCGGTGTTATACCTCTACTCACACACACACACGCACACGCGCGCGCGAGCACACACACACACGCACACGCGCGCGCGAGCACACACACACACACACACACACACACACACACACACACACACACACACAATCACTCACGCTCACATTCACGCTCGCACATAAACACAATGTCATTTTGTATTTTCTATTTCCCACTAGAAAATTTGATTTGTTTCGCGATAAAAATTAAATTCAAATAATTTCGATGATTAAATGCAGATTGTTGGTTCCTTTAGACGTTGGCATGTCTCTTCTTTCCGGATATCATTGAGTGCAGTGAGCACCTACAATGGATAGACTTTAATATATCTTGTTATCTGATATATGTCAATGCAATCAGGACCTGCAGATAATATGGTTCATTTTCCTTATCAAAACTAACTTGACGACATCTAGGTACAGCGAAATTTTCTTCTTTTTTTTTTTCTTATTTCTACTTATTTTAATTCCCGCTCGAGTTATTTCATGTATCTAGTTATTTTGCTTACTTCCCTCGCATTATATTTACTAAAAGCACATGCACATTCAACTCGACCAGGTAATGATATGTAGATTTTGATGAAAAATTGATTGCAGAACCCATTTGAAAAGTGAGTTATAATGTCGTAATTCTTCTGTCTACATAACTACAAAACGTTCATATTAATTGAAACTAATTCTCGCTATAGTTATATAAGTTATATAGTCATATAGTTATATTGTTACGTTTCGGGTTCTTTAACAATGTTCGATGCTAAGTTCATTTGCTGTGACTTAAGTCATTGTAAGAAGAGCTTATAGGGCTGTGTAAATTTTGTACGAGAAATGTGAGTCTGGGAGAATCAGTCTATCTAGTGAGAGTCGTGCGAGTTTGGTGGAGATATTCACATTAATTGAAAGATATTCATTCAAAAAATTTCTTCTGGCTTTACACTCCAACTAATCTTACTTTATTCTTGTCTCATCCGAATAGAATTACATTACTTAACATACTAGAAAGCACATGAAGATCTAGCGAACGTACTAATATACTGGGATTTAAAAACTATGCTGTGCAGAGTAAAGAAGGAATACTATAAGAACAAGAAGCGACTGAAACAATAGCAGAATTCAAAAAAGGAACGTAGTACAACAGAACAAGCAAATGTAGAGACATAGAATTACATTGTCAATTCATGTAACAAATCGGAGAAGCTGGAAATAAAGAACACTGGTTCTTACTGAAGAACAAGAACTTGATATGACAACCCAAAACGCTCTGAAATAAGCCATTAGAACAAAGTTGATAAAGGCAAAAATCGACAAAACCCGGTCAGACAACAACTGTAGAATCTGCAGGAAAGAAGACGAAACTATCATCACCTGAGTAAGTGCATCAGCATAAAAAGAGTCTTGGCATAGGCATGAATGTGTAGGTAAAAGAGTACATTGAGATTTCAGGCGAGTGTGTGGTTCCAACATAGAAAAGTAGTGTGAAGGCTAATCGTACACTTGAAGCAAGAAGACCAGATATGATTACAGAGAGCAATATAAACACTGTGAGTCCATAGATTTTGCAAACAACGAAATTGAAAAAAAAAATAATGGCAAATATCAGAATCTAGGCAGAAAGCTGAGTAGATTATAGAAGACCATTACAATAATTATCCGGTGATAATTGATGAACTGAAACTTGCATTGTTGACCTGCAGCAAAAGTACTCTCCTACATTCTGCAAGAATTCAAGGAGTTCTTGAAATTTAAGAAGACTAGTTGTCAACAAATATATTAAGGTAAAATTCCTGCTAATTAAATTATAATGTACTAGCTTAACAACCACAACGATAACACCAGAAGGCCAGCAAGATCGGGCGAAAGAGTGAACTGAGTACATTGACCGCAATGATTAAATGGTACTTATTTTATCGACTCCGAAAATGTAAAAGGCAAAATCGAGTAGGCGGAATTTTACCTCCTAACTTAAAGACGGACCAAATGCCGCCAAGAATTTTTCCCGGCTTGCTAACCGTTCAGCCAGCACCCAAGCTTCATGGTAATTATAATCCTTTCTACGATAGGCATAAGGTCTGAAATTTGGGGGGAGGAGACTTGTCGAGCAGCTCGACTCCAGTGTTTGACTAGCACTTAATTTTTCGACCCCGAAAGGATGAAAGACAAAGTCGTCCTCGGTGGAATTTGAACTCAGAAATGCTGCTAAGCATTTTGTAAGGCGCGGTAAAGATACGGCCAACTTAATAATAATGATAATAATAATAATAATAATAATAATAATAATAATAATAATAATAATATTGCATCTACAATAGAGTGGATGAAACCATCACGAACGAATGCCCTAGACTTGCCCAAAACCATTACAAATTGTGGCGACACAATCAGGTAGCGAAAGTGCTACACTGAAATTGTATTTTGCCCCAGTGTCACTGATGTCATGACCTGCTATCTCACTCAAGAAGAAGAAGAAGAAGAAGAAGAAGAAGAAGAAGAAGAAGAAGAAGAAGAAGAAGAAGAAGAAGAAGAAGAAGAAGAAGAAGAAGAAGAAGAAGAAGAAATACCCTACAATCTAGATGTGTTGTAAAACTCGGCACGACTTTGAACTGCACGCATATTGCGTAAAATACTGTCTGTTCGAGGTCCTTGTTGCGACTTGACAAACAGTCCAAACCGTCAGTAGATACAATATCTTCAATCAACAATCTCACGATATTGTATACTGCGTGATGTCTATAATAATAATAATGATGATGATAATAATAATAATAATAATAATAATAATAATAATAATAATAATAATAATAATAATAATAATAATAATAATAATAATAATGTAAATGGCAATTCCACACAACATATCACCTAAACTGTATATATTAACCAGTCACACAATCTTTTGGTTTCTCACAGAAGGTAACAAACCAGTCAGCTATATTCAATGTTTGAATTCATTCTATCGTTTAAATTTTTATGCTCTGAAATTGAATAAAAAAATTATTTAGTTTCGAATAATAAAGCAGTGAATTCAGGCTTACAAATATAGCCGAAGACTGTAAACTAGATAATTATGTATTTAAATATAGATTTAGATATTAAAATAACTTAGTGACTATAAAATGCAAAAGCGAAAAAATTAAATCGATTAAATATGAATACTTTGCTATGTTTAACATGACAAACCAATTATTTCTGTTTTAGTTATCATTAGAGAGAAAATGATTGGTTGAAATGGTTGACTGCTGTAACTATACATCACTTTCCCTCCCCACTCTTTCTCTCCCTCTTTCTCCTTCTTTCTCTCTCTCCTCTCGCTTTCTCTCCTTCTTTCTCTCTCTCCTCTCGCATTCTATCCTTCTCTCTCTCTCTTTATACCTAGCAATCAATCTATACATATATGTATATACATATATATCTTTGTGTGTGTACATATTTATGTGTGATTATACATACATGCACACACACACATACACACTCCGGTGCATGGCCTTGCATGATTTGTAACACCTTGTAGCAAAAGCAGTTGCATCCTATCGAGCGGTCATGAGTTAATGCCAAAAACTATAGACTCTACTTTCAAAGCAACATCTCAACAGCCCCCTTCAATGAGGCGGCAACACCATGGTAACCATATCATCTAATAGACTTCAGTTTCATGTGTATAGAAAAACCATGTGCCTGTAAATAGATACACAATCAAGTTTTCAGCGCGCCTTAGAGAGGAAGAATTACGTAACGCAAAAGGGACGAAACTAGTGTAAAAATATGAAAAAATAATCGAATTTCAATCAGTTGCCAAACCCGAAGTAGGACACATAATTCAATGCAGCCTTTCAGAGTGAAAAGCTGTCACGAATCTTACGGACGGTAATCAATTCATCCATAAACCCAGGACAAGGAGTTCAGGTGTATAAGTCGAATGTAATTATCTTAAAATCAAGCTTGAAAATTCTTGCATCAAATTTTGATGACAGAATTTACACATTTGGCAATTATTGGGACATGGTTAATAGTTTTTTGCTTACTTAGAGTAAAAGGCAAACAAATCTATTATTCATTGAGCAAAGAATAATCAAGTACGCCATCAAGAATTATACAACGCGACAAGACGTACTCAATGTAAAAAAATATATAAAAAATGAAATTTCGATCATTTGCCAAACCCAAAGTAGAATTCTTAATCCTATGTAGCTTTTATTGTGAAAGGTTGCCAAAAATCTTAAGGAAGATAATGAATTCATCTATAAACCCCGGACAAGGAGTTAAGTTGGGTAAGTCGAATGTAAGCACCTTAAAATCAAGATGGTAAAAACTTACATCAGGGTTTGATAAGAAGCATTTACACATCTTCACAATTATTGGGACATGGTTAATAGATATTGGCGTGATTAGAGAGAAGACGGAAAAAGCCGTTATTCCTTCTGCAAACGATAATGAACAACACCTCCAAGGATTGGGAATATAAGCAAGTAAATAAAGTACTGCAGCACTTAATAAATGTCAGCTAACTGATGAGGAAATGTTATATGCTAGGTTCACTTATACACATGGAAATAATTAATATATTCGCACGATAAGCTCAAACAAATTAAATTATCCACGGTAAGAAAGATGTATTTTATAGAAGGCTTCAAAAGTAGCCTGCCATGATTTCCTACTGATTATAGGAGACTTTAATGCCAACGTCGTAAACTATAATAACGTTTCTTATTTTTCTGAACGTCTATGCAGTCAAGTAATGTGAAATATGAATGGAAATGGACTACGGTATAATGCTTAGCGTTACTTTGTTGTGTTCTTTTTTTCTTAGAACTGAAATATACACAAATTTACCTGAACTTAACAAGCCAGGAAACTTCAGAATAAAATTAATCATACATGAATTGATAAACGACATAGAAACTTATTAAATTATGTAAAGGCTAAGAGGAGAACGATATTACCAACGGCCTTCAGCTCACAATATCAAAGTTACAAATTAAGCTAAAGTGAAAGGTGACAAGCAGAATCGTTGTACCAAAGTTTTATACGGAGAAAATGAGATCTAAAGGAATTCTAAAAGAATATATATATGGAATAGTTTTGATGTTCTACAGACTTTAATTGATGTAAAGAGAATGGGTGAGAGCGTGTATCAGACGAGGAATGATATTGAAAAGACACGACAAGAAACAACAAAGTAACATTGTAGAAATTTGGAAAGAACGAGATGGATAAGATTGATTACAAAGAACACATGAGCCTCGAAAGAGAAAAGGGAGACAAAACATTAAAATAAGAAACTTTAATTCTGATCAAGGATGAAATACAGATTTATATGTATGTATATATGTATGTATGTATGATGTATGTATGTATGATGCATTTATGTATGTATATGTGTATGTATGTATATATATATATATATATATATATATATATATATATATATATATATATATATATATAATTTTGTCTCTCATATTCATGATATGAATTCGTGTTTTATTTTGGTAGGATTATTCGGCTATTCACAAGACTGTAACTTTTTGAGGGTAAATTCTCTTATATTGAAATCAGTTAATTTGACTTTTACCATAGAAATGTGGCCTTTTCCACAAAAATAAACATACCCACAACCCCCACCCCCACGCGTACACAAAACACACAGTCACACACACACAGTCACACACACACTAACCTTATACAACACACACACATAGAAACATACTCACACACGCAGAGTGATAGTTGGACAGGCAGATAGATAAATCGATAGATAGATAGATAGATAGATAGATAGATAGATAGATAGATAGACATACATACATACATACAGACAGACAAAACTTTTACGTAGATGGAGAAAGAAAATATGTGCGCTATAGGTGTTAGCAATGGAGTCAGAACATTCTAAGAAATAACAGTAATAATGTCTTAAATAGATTCATTGGAAATCAGTCTTCGGAATTTCAAGTTAAAAACTCCATTAAAGAACAAGAGACAGACAGAAAGAAAGAGAGAGAGAGAGAGAGAGAGAGAGAGAGAGAGAGAGAGAGAGAGAGAGAGAGACAGACAGACAGACAGACAGACAGACAGACAGAGTGTATGTGTGTGTGTGTCTGTGTCTGAGTCTGTGTCTGTGTGTCTGTTTGTGTGTCTGTGTGTCTGTTTGTGTGTATGTGTGTCTGTTTGTGTGTCTGTGTGTCTGTGTGTGCACGTGCGCGTGTGCGTGCGTGTGTGCATTGCGAGCACGCATGCGAGCACGAGTGTGCATGCGTGTGCGTGAGATAGACAGTAAGAGTGAGTATTTCATGTTTTTTCATTTAACTTAAATGAACAGATTATAATTGTAATTACAAATATATGCATACAATTAACGAATGACTTAAAAGGAATGTGTGACAGTGGATAATATGAAATTACAACTCCTTATAGCAATTGTGTATCACATCCCCTTCCTGCTCCTCCTCACATACCAAGACGCCGATAGCATCTGATACAAAACTCACAATCCCAAAACTTGTACCTTTCTCCTAATATGTGATAATATGAATATGAGACATGATGATTGGACACGTGGTTTATTATATGTCTTTTGTTCCATAAATCATTTGTAAAATAGTTTTTACTTGAAATATCACGACTAATATACGGTAAGTAACATGTCAATATTACTGTAAATGCTATTTGCTATGTAAATAATGTTCCAAGTACATCGAAATCTCCTTCTATAACATACTGATCTCCTATATATTCCGCAATACTTCAATCAAACAAACACTTTCTGTTATATACATGCATATGTGTAATGTAGTGTAAATCGCAATGAATTCAAACTTGTAAGCGATATTAAACGTATAACTTCATACTTCTCTATATTGCTCTGAAAATAGACACTGAGTCGCTCATAGAAAGTGCTGATAACTTCATATTTCGCCTCTATATTACTCTGCAAGTCTACCAACTCATTCTATCAGGGAAATGATCTCAATTTCCTGCACGAATACATTGTGTTTTATGGAGACAAAAAATTAAACACATAACAGTTTTATATATGAATTTAATCGTATCTGAACAATACGCTAAGATTTTACTAAATTGTAATTCACTTTATCTTATACATATGTATGCGTGTATGTGTTTTTGCGCACGCGCGTAATGAGGAACAGATAATGTCAAAAATTATTTCTAGGCTTCTGTTTGGATATGTATTTACACACCAAAAATTTATTTCCCGGTATTTTTTAACTCTTATGCATGCCTCACGAAAATCTAACATCTAATTAGAATTTTGGAGTTCTAAAAGTTAAGAGGCTTAGTCCCTCATTTTGTAAGGACGTGGAGTCCATTTGTGAATCAATGTAAGAGGTTCATCACCTCATTTGTGTTTTTTGGGGGTGAGGGCAGGGGGGAAGAACTATGTTTTCCTGAAGTAGCGATCGACGGGCGTCGTCTATCTTCTCCCATTAATATCATCTATTTTGTTTCATTCATCTCATTTTTGTATATAGTCCAGCCTCATTGTTTCTATGTAAAGCCCTTGCGGCTAATTTTATGAAATAAAGAAACTGCTTCCCAACTAGTTGATTCCGAATTCAGTCTCACTACCTGACACCTTGGGCATGTGCCTTCTACTATAGCATCGGGTCTACCAAAGTCATGTGAGTGGATTTGGTAGAAGGAAACAGAAAGAAGCCCATCGTCGTCCACCACTACCCTCCACGAAAACAATTTAATTTGTGTTCGTGGGAAGAACCATTTTAATGATGCGTACTGCCTTAATTCTTCGAAACGCCAGAGTTTTAATGGTGGCAGCTGATGAAGGGGATGTTTCTATGTGGCCTGCTTGTTTGTTGCACCTTGTTTACCATTTTGTCCTTGTTCTTTTGCCACGTCATGCACCCAGTTATGTATCTATATGTACATGTAGATGAACGTATATACATACATGTACATATATATGCATATACTCATATATTGTTTGTATCATGACAGAACGCACGCGTTACCTTTATACAGTAAGTTTTAACTATTTTTCTAACGCGACTCTCTCTATTTCTATCTCCCCCTTTACTGTTCTTCGCCTCTACCTGTCACTACTTCTCTCTCTCTCTCTCTCTCTCTCTCTATCTCTCTTGTTACTCGTCCTTCGCCTCTCACCGTTACTACTACTATATCTCTCTCTCTCTCTCTCTCTCTACCTCTCGTTGCTCACTTTTATTCTACTTAATCCCCCCTTTTCCCTCTGCTACTCTTTCTCTTCACACAGCCTTGGTCATGTGTGTCTGGCTGCTATTTCTTTCCGTTCTTGGAATCACCAAGCTCGCACGTACTTCTTTGCCCCTCCTGTACGTGCTTCACAGCGTTCGAGACATACACACTTCACGTCTCGCTGTACAGCCTTTTTGTTTGTTTATTTCACAGTTTCGTTTTCCTGTCTTGTTTTCCGTCCGCCACTACCCTCCACGAAAACAATTTAATTTGTGTTCGTGGGAAGAACCATTTTAACGATGCGTACTGCCTTATTTCTTCGAAACGCCGGAGTTTTAATGGTGGCAGCTGATGAAGGGGATGTTTCTATGTGGCCTGCTTGTTTGTTGCACCTTGTTTACCATTTTGTCCTTGTTCTTTTGCCACGTCATATACCCAGTTATGTATCTATATGTGCATGTAGATGAACGTATATACATACATGTACATATATATGCATATACTCATATATTGTTTGTATATATATACACATACACGCACACACAGAGACAAACACACACACACATATATATATATATGTATGTATATATCTGTGTGTATGTGCTACCTAGAGAATGAATCCTGGGGTCAATTTGTTCAACTAAAGGCGGTACTCCAGCATGGCCACAGTCAAATGACTGAAACAAGTAAAAAATAAAAGGATATATATATATATATATATACATACATATATATATATATATATATATATATATATATATATATATATATATATATGTATATATATATATATATATATATATATATATATATAGGCATAGGAGTGGCTGTGTGGTAAGTAGCTTGCTTACCAACCACATGGTCCCGGGTTCAGTCCCACTGCGTGGCATCTTGGGCAAATGTCTTCTACTATAGCCTCGGGCCGACCAAAGCCTCGTGAGTGGATTTGGTAGACGGAAACTGAAAGAAGCCCGTCGTATATATGTATATATATATATATATGTGTGTGTATGTGTTTGTGTGTCTGTGTTTGTCCCCCCAACATCGCTTGACAACCGATGCTGGTGTGTTTATGTCCCCGTAACTTACCGGTACGGCAATAGCGAGCGATAGAATAAGTACTAGGCTTTTAAAAAAAGAATAAGTCCTGGGGTCGATTTGCTCGACTAAAGGCGGTGCTCCAGCATGGCCACAGTCAAATGACTGAAACAAGTAAAAGAGTAAAAGAGTATATATATATATATATATATATATATATATATATATATATATATACATACATATATATACATATATACATACTTACGTGCATACATATATATATTTATATATACATATATACATGCATGTATATACGCATGTATGTATGTATGCATGTACGTATGTATGTATGTATGTATGTACGTATATGTGAAATATTAGCTGAATAATCGCTTTATATTCATACTGAAAGCTCGTATTATTTGTAGCGTAGGTATGCGGATTATGAAACATCACCTGAAGAAACACATCTTGGCAAAATTTCGAATAGTAACTTCAACAACGATTATTTGGTAAATTTTATACGTACAGACATTCCCTCCTATATACATAGATACATAGATCGTATATACATAATCTCATATGTTTATGTGTATATGTATGTGTGTCTGCGTGTGTGTGCGTGTGTACACACATACACACACACACTCACACACACACACACACACACACACACACACATAGACACACACATATATAGACATATATATATATATATATATATATATATATATATATATATATATATATATATATATATACTTGCATATATATATATATATATATATATATATATATACATATATACGTATGTGTGTTTTCCCCTGATCGATATCACATAGACAGATACCACTGACATTCACAGAGAACTATACATTCATATTTACAAAGGAAGACATAAACTTTGTGCTTCAATTTGGGTAGAGAAATTTCTGACAAAGCAGACTCATATATTGGTCTGGTAATAGGATAGGTTACTCTTATAGGACGAGATCAAATATTTCCTTTCAGGTGTGATTTGCCAATTTATCTGGAATTTAGATCTCTTCTTAAGCAAATTGTATCAACGTTTTTTTGTGTCCGAGTTTTGTTTGGTATTCGCTTTTCTGTCTTTCTTTCTGTTTGTTGGTTTGTTTGTCTTTGGCTTTATATTTCTTAGTTGATTTCAATTTCCTCTTTTGGAGTTTTTCCAAAACTAATCTAGAAAATAAACCATTTAAAACGGCAAGTAATGGAAAAGGAGCTAAAGAATAAAATGGAGTGTGTGTGTGTGCGTGCTGCGTGCGTGTGTGTGTGTATACATACAAATATGAATATATATATATATATATATATATATATATATATATATATATATATATATATACATATATATGCATTTGTGTGCGTGTATGTGTACATATATATGTGTATAGATACATATATACACATCCATATATAGCTGGATATACATACATACATGCATACATACATGCATACATACATACATACATACATACGTATAACTACCAATATGTCAAAACCAAATACATTAAATAAGAAAACTTAAATACAAGAAATATTTACAATTGATTCTGTCCTTATGACGGTACAAATGTTATGCGGTTGAACAACAGACATTTGATCAGTACTTTAGTTAAACGAGTTGTAAGAGATTGAGTAGAAAGTTAATTTGTAAAGGATTTGAACTTAGTACGTAAACCGCTGACACTCTACCGATCTGCTCTCCACTGCTCTAATATTTGAAAGAAGCATAATTCATACATTTCTGGCAGGTTTTGTGAAGGAACGTGGCCTTACTGATTAGAAATATTCGGCTTATGATCCAAAATTTGTGGCTTTATTTTCTGCTCCGATCGATGAATTTGTGACCTTGAGTCAAGCACATAATTCTGCGTTCTTCGGTTTACTCAGTCATAAATAAGTATCAACAGTTTATTGATACAACCCCGTTTTCTTTATGCTTTAACATACTGATTGTTGTTCTCGGTCAATGTCCTTAGAGAGTGTTTATATCTACTCTCGATTTACGTACTTGGGCACGTAAATCAATTGGCAAAGTTAAAGCGAAGTATGTATTCAACTGTGAGCCAAAATCATGTCACAATTTTCGCTTGCAAACACTATTCTTCTTATTCCCTATATGCCTCACAGATGCATTTCCTTTGAGCGGCAATGTTCTAAAATACCAGTAATCTACTTAAAAGCAACCTCCGGGATTACTCCAATGATATTATTTGCTCGTAAACACAGCATGTCTAGCAAAATAGTAACTGCGATAAAATCTGTCTTACTTTTCTTTCTGAGGCCTTTAGTAAAAATTACCAAAGAGAATAATAATATAAATTTTAAATTTTCAATTTTTGTTTGACTTCTGCAAAAATATGTCACGAAGTATTACTTTAGTTGTTCTATTCATGACATTACACACGCGCACACATACGCACACATTCACACCCACACACACATACACATTTATACACACTCACATATATGTGCTTACATATATGCATGTATATAGATAGATAGAGAGAGAGAGAGAGAGACAGACAAACAGACAGACAGACACACAGACACACAGACAGACAGACACACAGACAGACAGATAGATAGATAGATAGATAGATAGATAGATAGATAGATAGATAGATGCAAGGTAGGTGTATGTATGCAGCACCAGCATTTACGTGGAGCACTACAGCAGAAGCACACATACGTACTCACGCACATTAGTGCACTTGCATACAGAACCGTTTACAGATATAATTCTAATATATGGTCATTTTTTCTTCATGTAAGCTGTTAAAGCATCATTTTCGACGATGTAGCTACCACTGTCGACCAAATGAACTAATTATTAATTGAATTGCATTATGGGAGACTGACTACTCCACAAATCCTTTTACTCCTTACACAATAATTATGTAGAATCACATTGATGCAGGGTATGAAGAAGAAATAAAATTTTCAAATTATATCTTCAGTACTAATTTTGGTAGGCATCAACGCAGTTTCCATCTAACCAATTACATTTAGAAAGCTTTGGTCAACTTGAAGCTATAATAGAAGAAAAGGTTGCAAGTTTATTTCAAACCGAGTGATCTCTTCGATAAAATTAGCTATTTGAAGCGCGTTTGCCTTACGTGTCGAAGTATGCCAAATGATACGTGAGTATGGCATTGCCCTGTTGGTTTATTACTCGTAAGGACTGTTTACGATCAACCTTTGCGTTTGGACAGGATATCTCATTCTATATTGTTATAACAACTATCTTCAGACCAATAATGTCCATCGCTTTCCAGAAGATATCGCACACAAATCATGAAAGTTCATGATGACAACATTATTTACCAACAAATATATATTCATGTGTAATTGCTCTATGCAACAAAGTAGGACACAAAACTCGACGTAGACCATCGAAATTTTGCTATGGACGACTTTGCTCTAGAATAAGATAAACTAACTTGCTGGGCTAAGCAAGTCACCACTGGTAGAGGTGACAAGTTTCTTCGCAAATTATAAATTGATCCGGCCATCATCACCACGCAATGAGTAAAGACTTCTGAGCATTGAAAATCAAGAATACACATGTTATTGTCAAATAAACACTCATGTTCGTTCATGTATCTGCTCACATAAACTCTTACAAATGCACGCACTTCCACACCCATGGAAAGAGCGATATATACCATTCAGTAGTGTACCTGTATATATAGGGAACAGCAGAAAAATCTCCCATGTTGTACAAGGGTTGATAAGAATGATAAATGTGTAAGGTGTTTATGCCGCACAATATGTGTGTATGTATGTATCTATGAATATATGCATGTTTGTATGTATATATGTATGTATCCCTGTCTGTATATATGTATGCACATGTGTGTGTATCAAAATATGTATGTATAAAAGCAAAAATAAATTGTGTAAAGACTGGAGTGGTAGATAGAAAAGGAAAGAGGTTTTTGCCTGTTAATTTTATTTTGATAATGCAATATTTTCACTTAAGCTTTGAGTACCATTGCATCTTCAAATGAACAACTCTGCATGAGAGCTTTTAAATGTAGGGAGATTGATAACTGAACTGTCTTCATATTGCCTCAAATAGCTGTTACGGTCGATAGAAACGATTTCATGAGAGCAGCTGGATATCAAATGTATTGCATTTTATTTTGCTTCTTTATTTCTTTTTAAGTGGGGTTTGGCAAGTGGTTGCTGAAACTCGACACTAAGTCTGGTTTTCACCTCCTGTATCACTAATCTATTCTTATGTGTCTATTGAAATTTCTGAATATTTTTCGATAAATAATCAATTGACTGTATCTGCTGGTTATTTTGAACGAATTTTCAGTATTTATTTCGACCGTGTTTATATGACTTATTAATGTATAGAAAGGCAGATGTACAGTTTAAGGTGACCTTACTAATGATGTTAAAACCGATCACAAGTTATATTTACCGATGATCTAGTATCTATTCCTAGAGGCTAACAGAAAAACTAAGTCAATGTAGAAATAAACGTCTTGCTTAACTATAGAACAAAATACTTGTGATGGAAGCCGAATGAATAAGGAAAATTTAACATGATCACTCAACCTACTAGTGAGAGCAGAAGAATCTCAGCTAAATTTTGGTTTATAAAACATCGAATAGTTATGTTTAGAATATTCTTATGAATAGAATTATAGTCAATCATAGCCAGTTTCTCACGCTATTGCATTCTAGTACTACAGACAAATACAAAATTCCTTCAAGGCCCCAGAGGTGTAGCTTAGTAGAGAATATTCTACAAGTTTGTTTAGTAATCTGACTAATCTTTGTACTCTGGGTAATTGAATAATCGAACCATTTCTGCCAAAGTACAGCTATGATAGGGAGCTACTAAGTGAAAACTCAACGTCTTTTTTTTTGTCAATGGTTAGCTGTAAATAAGGCATTTTATTTGCTGACATGTTCAGATAGTTTGTTGGCAGGGCTTTGAGATTTATATAGCCGTACGTTAAGATATAAAAATATAAATTCTTCCTAAACACGGAAATATTGTCAAGGTCAAGGACGTAGCTTCGATAAACGGCGTTGAGTGAGACACAAATCCAGCCCTTGATAAAAGACTTATTTTATTATACATAAGTTTTCTAGTTATTCCAAGGAATGTATAGTCAAGCACACATTTTAAATATAGACTAAAGCTCTAACGTTATGCATTTATTAGAGAAAAAATTAAGAGCAACAATCGTTTGTTCTGTCAGTAAGAAATGCTTTCCAAGAGGACAATAAAGATATTAATGATTTAAAATGGTGGATATGTTGGATCGTTCACCAATATATCATCCATTATAAATATAGCTTTATGCATACGCACGATTTTAGAAGAATCTCTGGTTAATAAAAGCTACGTTCAACGTCCTGGCAAGCAACACACTGTCAATTTACTATCTCTTCCTACTGTATTTCTTCTCCATTTTCCCTGTAAACGCTTTCGCGACAGTTCTTCAGACATTAAAACTTTTCCAGTCACTATTCGTTGTATTCTACGGTTAAATGGTTAACTCATTAGAATACATTCGTAAAATTGCTTCTTCCTTACTTAAATACATTGATTATATTTTATCATTTGTCATAGAGCGACTGAAATCTGCAGTTAAACATTTTGCTACTAAGTGTTACTATTAAATTTATTAATGACATTTTTGTCAATATATAATTCAAGATATCGTTATTACTATTATTAATAATACATTTCTCTATTTTTTAAGAGATTAGAAATTATGTACATTATTTACATTATTAACATTATTTACATTTGAAGGATATTTGTCCTGATCTTGTTTGTTGTTAACACAAAGTTTCGGCTAATATATCCTCCAGCCTTCGTCGGGTGCCCTGGAGAAATTTCGAATCTGGGTTCTCATTCCTTAGGTATTTTTCGACGTTATTATTATTATTATTATTATTATTATTATTATTATTATTATTATTATTATTATTATTATTATTCAGTAGTTTTCTTTTGATAGCGTGCTTTCACTTCACTACCGAGCGCAGCTCTGTGTGCCTTGGGTATGTACTGTGGTTTGCTGTGATGCTCTTATGGTTACTGTATTGAAAGTGTTTTGCGTAGGATGTGTGCAGTGCCCAGTAGTGCAATTTTCTGTATGTTATATATATTTGTAAGTCCTGGTGTTTTTGTTATGTATTTGTCTGAATATTTTTTTTGTCATACCTAATGCACCTACTATGATAGGAATTGTTTCTGTTTTTAGAGTTCAAATTCGAGTTACCACTATTTCCAGGTCTTTGTATTTTGAAAGTTTCTCCATTTCTTTTAGAGAAACATTGTCATCTGCTGGTATTGATGCATCAATTAGAAAGCATTTTTTTCTTCATGATCTCTGACAACTATATCTGGCCTATTGGCCTTAATTTCTCTATCTGTGTGTATTGGCATATCCCAGAATATGGTTGCTTTCTCGTTTTCTGAGACCTTTTCTGGCGTGTGTTTATACCATGTTTTTTCTGTTCTTATTCCATAGTGTTGGCATAGCTTCCAGAGTATGTAGATCCCAACCATGTCATGTCTGTGAATATATTCCTTCTTAGCCAGGACTGGGCAGCCAGAGATAATATGATTTATTATTTCTTGTCCATCGCCACATATTCTGCAGTTACTTATGTTTCTTTTCATTATATGTTTTTGGTAATTTCTGATGGTGAGGCTGTGGTTTTGTGCTGCAATTAAAAATCCTTCGTTGTATATATAGCCTTTCTATGTCAGATTTTGGGTGGTGCATCCTAGATCTTGTCATTATTTTCCTTGTTTTCCGGTCTATTTTGGTTAGTTCATTTAGTGTCCAGTTAAGAATATTTTGGCTGTAACTCATAACTGGCACGGCTAAAGTGTTAATACCTATTATCTTGTTTTTAGCATTGAGCTCTGTTTTCAGTATTTATCTAACTCGTCTATAGTATTCTTTCTCTATTTTCTCTTTCATTTGTGTGTGTTGTATCCTATCTAGTTCATTGATTCCTAAATATTTGTATGGCTGGTTTTGGTCTAATTCTCTTATTTCATTGGCTTTATCTAGTGTGATGTTGCTACTCTTAACTAGTTTTCCTCTTTTCAGGGTTGCTTTAGCGCATTTTTCTAATCCAAATTTTATATCGTTTTCTTTGGTAAATCCATGTACTGTCTGTAGTAGTGTTTCCAGCTCTTTATCATTTCTAGCGTATAATTTTAGGTCATTATCATTTCTAGCGTATATATTATTATTATTATTATTATTATTATTATTATTATTATTATTATTATTATTATTATTATTAAGGAGTGTGCACGCTGAATCGTAAGCCCGCTGGACGAAATTCTTAGCAGTATTTCGTCCGCCTTACGTTCTTAATTCGAATTCACTGAGATAAATTTTGCCTGACATTCTTTCGAGTGCGATAAAACTAATACCAGTCGAACACTGGAGATCGATGTAATCGATTAGCTTCGGGCTTTGTGTTTATGGGAGAAAAGATTACTATTATTATTATTATTATTATTATTATTATTATTATTATTATTATTATTATTATTATTATTATTATTATTATTATTATTGTGTGAGAGAGCACTAGACCTTACCAGAATTAATATAAAAAACGAAGAACCAGCATGTCTATCACATGTACGGCTTTTCTAGTTTAAATATATGTATATGACTTCTAGATATGCGTATGAAAACCATTTATTATAAATAATGGTTTTCAAAGTTTTTATGTTTTTCTCATATATGTACAAGGCCTGAAGTTTTTAGGGATGGGGCCAGTCGATTAGATTAACTTCAGTACTCAACTGGTACTTATTTTATCAACCCTGCAAAGATGAAAGACAAAGTTAACCTCGGTGGAATTTAAATGTAATTGGTGAAACCGGAATAAATGCTACAAATATTTTGTCCAGCGTGTCAGCATGCCGCCTTTTGATAATAATTTCTGTTGTGCAAATAAGGCCTGAATGTTTAAGGGAAGGAGTTAGTCGATTACATTGAATTTAGTGCTGAAATGGTACTTATTTTATTGACTCCCACTAGGTGAAAGGCAAAGTGAACCCTCGGTGAAATTGACCTCAGGACGTAAAGCCGGAAGAAATACTGCTAAGCACTTTTGCTCGTGTGCTAAGTGTTCTGCCAGTATACCACTTTTTTTTCTGTAAATTATATTGGTTTCAAATTTTGGTACAATGCCCATTATGGGATATTTTGTGGGGTGGGGGTAGTCAATTACATCAACCCCAGTGCTAAGTTGGTACTTATTTTACCGATTTCGAAAAAGATGAAAGGAAAAGTTAACCTCAACGGAATTTGAACTTAGAACGTAAAGACGTGCGAAATGCCAGTAAGCATTTTAACCGGCGTGCTTAACGATTTTGTCAGTTTACTACTTTTTCTGTAAATTATATTAGCATGTAATTTTAGTCATTCAGGCTCTATCCCTACCTATTAACACTTTGAAGTGTTCTTACACACTGATATGATAGAGGTTGGGGAGCCTATAATTGTATATAACAACTAATCATAGTATTGCACACAGAAAGATGAAATACAAGGTCGAAGAATGCAAGATTTGAAATACGAAGGTGAAAATCGTAACATTCTTATCGCGAAAAAAAGTCATTCAGCAATTTGCCAATTCTGCTCTCAACAACAATTACAGACTATATTCAGGCAAAGAGAACTCTTTATGTACACAAATGGAAAATTAGGAATTAAAAAGAAACAAAGATACATATAATTCCCATGCACAGTGAGAAATTTACGCACAACTGCACACACATACAAATAGACACAAACATCCTACAGACACACCTACATATTCATACAGATATATGTATGTATATGCATGTGTGTGTGTGTGCATGTGTACATGTATGGATATACACAAATGAATTCACATACTGGTAAGTCTTTCCATATGCGTGTATATGCACTTATATATACACACAAAAGCGTACACAGATATATCTATCACGGAAACACACAGGCTTGAAACTATTTACGCTCACACGCAAACACACGAGCAAACAAATACACATTCACTTACAAAATACTACTGTAGTTACATTTGAACATTTAACGAGATCTATCATTAATCACATTTTCCAACATGATACAACAATGCTTTGAATTAATCCAGCCTGCGTAATTATAGTGAGATATAACATATTGCTTAACGTATATGGAGCTTTCGTTATATATTTTATTTTCTATCCGTTTGCTATTTGTTTAGTTTTCTCACATTTTATTTTACTTTTTAACTTGCTTGCTAGATTTGTATTTATTTTATCAAATTCTTATGCGTTAATCCTTCCTGCGAAATAGAAAGAAGAGAATGCAATAACAGAAACATACCTTGCTAAAACTCTAATGCTATTATGATGTACAATACTCTCTCATAATTATAACTCCACTTGTATCAATAGAATAGTGCCTACGAGAATGAAATGTGAATTGAGCTGGTTCCGATTATGTTAACAACCACACTTTCGTCAATGATCTTGAGAAAAGAATGAACTCCACTGCATATTTCTTTATCTATTTGGGTTCTTGGCAGTTAAACGAATATCATAGATAATGTTACGTACAAGTAATTTTTATTTCAACAAGTACCAAAATACTGCTTAATTATTGAAAACATTAAAAGCTCTAAAAATCATTCAAATTATACTGAAGGATAAATATAGAAATAGAGAAGTCATTTCGTAAAGAATACAATTATGATTGTCAAACGAGAAGTGCAGTTCCTGAAGCTACACAATAATTAGCTATCTATTTTGAGAAATGATCTCACATTGAGTACGATGCGGCAGCTCGAAGCGTCATGATGCCGTTTACATTAATGAAATGTTTGGAATTAAATGTTCGCTAATAATTTGTAGTATACGTTTTAATGTAGAGCATCCAATACTTTCAAGAAGTGGCGAAGAAAATGTTAGATTAAGCAAGTACTGTGCGAAAACGCACCGGCTATAATTACAGGTAGTCTAATATAGGGAAATACGCGCCCTGTAATACGTGGCCTCTACACTGCTAAAATATATGTAAAGCTTTAAAAATAGTTGAATATTTGAATCTGAAATAATGCCCCATAAATATAATTCTCAGGAAATTCATGAAAAAAAATACTGAGCTCACAACTTCATATTGTAAAGATGTAATGAGCATATTTGCTCGACAGATTTAATTCAGTACGTCTCAAAAATGCATAACGTTTTGGTGTTATGAATTTACAAAATTACGTTGTTCTTTAGTGTAGAATTCAGAAGATAAAGTGAAACGAGTTTGAAAAGCATCAATTTCTTATACTGGCACACGGAGCCAATAAACGGTATTAGGGCAATAGTTCAAAACGGTCCCTTTTCCGTTCTTATTCGATACGTCGTCACCAATTATTATGCTTCGTGGGATCTACTGCATAGATATCTTTGAAACTTCTTGCTGACCAACTAGGTGACGTAAGAAACTATATTATTTCTTATGCGATATACTTTAGATCTGTTCTTTCGATCTCTTTAGGACAAATGTATTCAAAATATCATTTATCTATTGAGATGTTCTGCATTTAGTGATTACCTATCTCGTACAAATGAACTAAATTTACACTACAAGACACATATTCGTATATTTGCTATGCGAATATATACATACATACCTATATATATATATATATATATATATATATATATATATATATATAATAATTTTCCCAGAGGATGTAGCAACCGTTACCAAGATACCATAAGAACTTACCTTAGGAGATCATTAACTAGATTCCTTAAGGGTCGTTCTCACAGTTTATATTTATATTATAAGGTTTTTAAACTTTTAAATTTTCATATTCAAAAGAGACAGAGACTTCAAATTCGATATATCGATTTATTCACCACTCTATGTTAACATTTCTGTGCCAAACTTATCCAGTGACTGGTCCATTGGATTTAGACATTTGGCACTTCTTCAGGAGTGGTTACCATTCGAACAAAACACGAAAAAACACATACATAACTATTATTAAGTCTTTAGAATCTCGTTAGCTTTCGTCTTTGTTATTATAGGGGAGATAACTCCATAATTTTCTATTTTTATCGCTCTCCTGTGGATTTCCACTAGATTAATTAATTATTTTGTTTATTTCTCTTTACTATACTATATTACCCGTATACATATGCATACATACACTTTACCCGTATACCTATCCATATATACATACACACACACATACACATACATATACATATGTATACACATATACGTACACACACACACACACACACACACACATATATATATATATATATATATATATGTATATATACATATATATACACACATACATACAAATACAACACACATACACATATACATTCACATGTACATATACATACATATACACATATGCATATATATATATATACACACACACACACACACACTTATATGCACTCATCCATATATGCATAATTGCACATACATAAACATACATGAGACATCATGCTGTACTTCATCACATCTTCAGATCATTTATACCAACGAAATGTACTTCTTATGATATGCGTACATTTCAGAGCATTATTCTTTACTTTATTAATCAATTTATCCTTAGAGAAGAGTATGTGGTATAGTTCCACGGTACAGAGCGAACAATACTTTCTTCCTCTCTCATATGGCATTGATCTAGCTATTATAGACCATTCTAATGAATACTGTTTATTACTTTCCTTAAGACCCCAGATGTATTTGCTAAGACTAGTGCTAGCCATTTTCATCCTATCTCTAAAGCATGAGAAATGGTGAGAAATTCTACGGCATACCTGTCCTCAAGTGCACCCCAAGTATGTCATGGTATCTGTTTGAGTCTTTACTTTACATTGATATATTATATTTTTGACTTTCGCATTAGGTCCTTCAAATTTTATTCTCCTAGGGTTTACCTCTTTTACTGTGATTATGCTCTTATTCCTATTATTAATAAATGAACCTCCATTATTATTATTATTATTATTATTATTACTACTACTATCATTATCACCATTATTATCATTATTATTATTATTATTATTATTATTATTACCATCATTGTTATCATTCTCACTATTATTATTATTATTATTATTCAGTAGTTTTATTTTTATAACGTGCTTTCACTTCACTACCGAGCGCAGCTCTGTGCGCCTTGGGTATGTGCTGTGGTTTGCTGTGGTGCTCTTATGTTTACTGTATTGAAAGTGTTTTGCGTAGAATGTGTGCAGTACCCAGTAGTGCAATTTTCTGTATGTTATATATATTTGTAAGTCCTGGTGTTTTTGTTATGTATTTGTCTGAATATTTTTTTATTATACCTAAGGCACCTACTATGATAGGAATTGTTTCTGTTTTTAGATTCCACATTCGAGTTATCTCTATTTCCAGGTTTTTGTATTTTGAAAGTTTTTCCATTTCTTTTAGAGAAACGTTGTCATCTGCTGGTATTGATACATCAATTAGAAAGCATTTTTTTTCTTTATTATTATTATTATTATGATTATTATTATTATTATTATTATTATTATTATTATTATTATTATTATTATTATTATTATTATTATTATTATTACTGCCATTTATATTATTATTCAAATTCTCATTCCTACTTGTTTCCCTAGACTCAAGTATTTTAATGTTATGTGCTGCTATTATCTGTGCTATGTTCCTAGTATTTGAAAATCCAAATCTGATTATATGTGTGTTGATAATCTTACCATAGTGTGAGTTCCTTGGGAAGTGTCTACCTATCACTTCTCTAAACTTAGCTATCAGATTACTCCTGATATTTCTCCCAAATGGGATTATGAGACAGATTTTATTATCCTTATTATTATCCTCATGGTTATTAATATTGTTTTTAAAGAATTTTAAGTTACCTATGTTGTTTTTATGAGGGTACTTTGGTTTATTTAGTTTATTTACTTTGTGTTTATTCCTATTATTATTATTATTATTATTATTATTATTATTATTATTATTATTATTATTGTTGTTGTCAGTTGTTTCAATTCCTTTGCTACCATTTTCAATATAGGAGACCCTTTCTTTATATCCTGCCTTATTTAGTGCTGCATTATAGAAATTAGCTTCATTATTAAATACCCTATTGTTAGCAGATAGTTTGGAGAATCTTAAAGATATATTTTTTACTAGATTTTCTATTATAGCCCTAGGATGGTTACTTGATTTACTTATATACTGTAGGTGTGTTAGGGGTTTGTGGTATGGTCTATATGTTTTATTCTTAATATCTAATGTTACATCTAGGAAATTTGCTACTGAGACATCATCTTCGTAAACTATACCCATCCCCATTCTGCTGAAAAATCTGGCCAGCCTACCCTTAATTCTCTGTAGTTCCTGGTTTGAGCAATTCATAACATATAACAGGCAGTGGTCTCTATACAACCCCCCCCCCCCCCCAACCCTAGGGAATTGATCATTTAATTCATAAAGGATAAATGATCCCACCATATCAGCTATTTGAGCTGAGTCGGAACTTCCCATGGCAACATCAAATGCGCCAGGGGTATCTTTCCTTACCCATATCTTATCTTTAAAGCTAATAAACGATTTCCTTGCTGCTGTTATAACTTTAAATTCTTCTTTAGTGAGGCCTGTTTTTTTACGGAAGAACCACATTGCCTTGTTTAGTACTATTGGGTTAATTGATTTATAAAAGTTAGCTATATCAAATTGGATAAATTTTGTTTCTTCTTTATGTTCAATTGATCTAAACCAATTAATTACTTGGTCTGTACTAGACCATAATTCTAACTTTAACTTAGTGGTTATTGTGGGTAGATAGTTATTTATAATGTTCTTGCTTAATATTCCTATGTCCGATCTCGTTGGGCATATAAGTCTTAGTGATGGCTGTGTCCAGAAATTTACTTTATGGTCCTTGAGTATAAATCTTGGTTCTCTTGGTACCAACGGTTCCGTCCTATCGGTCAGGTTATAATTTTCCATTATTTCTTTAGTTTCTATGTTAGCTTCCTTAAGTACTTTCCAGTTTGCTATGTGGTTCTTCCATAAAAAAGCAGGCCTCACTAAAGAAGAATTTAAAGTTATAACAGCAGCAAGGAAATCCTTTATTAGCTTTAAAGATAAGATATGGGTAAGGAAATATACCCCTGGCGCAGTTGATGTTGCCATGGGAAGTTCCGACTCAGCTCAAATAGCTGATATGGTGGGATCATTTATCCTTTATGAATTAAATGATCAATTCCCTAGGGTTACGGGGGGTTTGTATAGAGACGACTGCCTGTTATATGCTTTAGA
>NC_142931.1:73201616-73224116 GCF_046866305.1 Octopus bimaculoides | reverse complement strand
TGCATGTTTCTGTTGGCACGAGGCAGCTGAATGTAGATACATACACACCCAGAAATATACACATATATATATAAAACAAGACAAACAGACGCAGGCTTACAAGCAAAGCAACAAAGGAAAATTCTTTTTTAAACATTCCATCGATAACAGTGTTATACAGTCTGAATTTAGTTCGAATAATATCAATGGAAGTTATTTTAGAATATTAAATATATGTATACATATACGTGCGTGCGTGAGTGCGTGCGTGTGTGAGTGTATGTGTGCGTATATGTTTGTATGTGTGCGTGTGTGTCTGTATGTGTGCGTGTGTATATATATATTTGTGTGTGCATGTGTGTATATATATTAGATCAACCCATAAATAATGCGTTTTTTTATACTTATCTTATTTTTCAAAATTAAGATAAACAAAGTTCTTTTTTAATCTAAAATATACTCCCTTTCATTTTCTACAATGTTCTTCCATCTATCAGGTAGACTTGCAAAGCTCCTCTTCCAAACTTCACTTGTCCATGACGAAAAATACTCCGCCAGTGCTATTCTGTTCTCGTCTACAGAATTCATATTTTTTCCGTCCAAATGATTTTAAAACTGAGGAATAAATGATAATCAGATGGGGCAATGCCCGGCGAATATGGTGGGTGGAGCATCGTTTCCCATTCAAACTGCTCCAGCCTTTGGAATGTCATCCTTCCTGTATGTGGCTGAGCATTATCCTGATGGGAGAGCACCTTTCGTCTTGAAACCAAAGATGGTCGTTTTTCTTCTGGCGCTGACATAAGCTACACAAGCTGCACTCATTAGTTCTTTATGATCGCTTGGTTTAGGTTTTAAATTTCAAAGCTAGCTAACCCTTTCATATACCACCAAACAGTTAACAGCACCTTACGTGGGTGAAGACCTTCTTTAGTCTGGGGTGCAGGTATTTCTCCTTTCCCTATTCACTGTCTTCGGCGCTTGACATTTTCACTATTCGGTTCAAAAAAGGTTCATTCGTTAGACGTGACAGCAAAGAAAGGCGCACATTCACTTTCTGCACGCGATCAGACTCGGAATGTTTGTGAGGAACCCATTGACCCAATTTGCTGAATTTTCCGATGGCACGCAGGTCTCGATAAATGGCTGAATGACAAAATTCAAGTTCCTCTGCTAGTTCCTCAACAGTTACGGTGGGATTCTGTTCCACCATGGTTTGCAGGACGTCCTCGTCGATCTCTACAAATCTTCCAGTTCGAGGCTCGTCTTTTAGGCTTTAGTTTCCGGTTTGGAATTTCTGGAACCATCGTTGACACTGGCTTACGCTTATTGTCGTATCCCCATATACTGCATTGTTATTCCTCGCCTTTCTCATTGCGTTGTTGCCTTTATTGAAGTCATAAAGCAAAATATGCCAAATATTCTCTTTTGTCACTTCGATTATAGCCTTGAAAAAATAACTGTTAAAATCGAACTACACTCTGCAAAACTTGCACTAAGAATAAGGACAAGGTAAAATTACAATCTGCTTTTATAGCAAGTTGATGCAAGCAGTTAATCCCGTCCCCCTCCGACTTTTAGTTCATGCAATTGAAAAACACCCATTATTTATGAGATGACCGAATATATATATATGTATATATATATATATATATATATATATATATATATATATATATATATATATACATGCATATATGCATACATTCATACATACATACATGCATACATCTATATATATATATATATATATATATATTATCTCCCACTTCAGTCATTAGACTGCGGCCATGCTGGGGCACCAACTGAATTTTTAGTCGAATGAATCGCGTCCAGTATATTGAGCCTGGTACTTATTCTATCGGTCTTTTTGTATAACCGTTGCGTTACAAGAACGTAAACACTCCAACGCCGGTTGTGAAGCGGTGGCGGGACACACATACACACACACACACGCACACACACACACGCACACACACACACGCACACACACACACGCACACACATACACATAGACACACACACATATACATATACATATACATACGAGGAGATTCTTTCAGTATCTGGCTAGCAAATCCACACCCAAGTCTTTGGTCGGCCCGACGCTATTATAGACTAAACCTTCCCAAGGTGCCATGCAGTGACTGAACCCAGAACCATGTGACTGGAAAGCGTATTTCTTACCACCCAGGCACGCCTGCTTTTATGTTTATGTTTGTATATTTCTTTACTCATAAACTGAGATTTGTATACGCATTACTAAATAAATAAGATATACATATGCGTATATATATATATGTGTTTGTGTGTTATCTTTGAGTCAGGAGTGAGGCAATACCGATGCCACTATGAGACTAATGGCTGGTAGGATGTAAGTTATTCTTAATCGGAGAACTAAACTTTAATGCTTGCAAAGTTAAGAACTCATCTAAAGACATCCAAGATGGCAGGTGCTGTCGTTGAAAGAAGCAATAATTCACGTCTATCACAACAGCAGGATTTATCTACGGGATGCAAAATGCTAGTAAAAATATCTCAAAGCATCCAGCCCGATACTCGCCTAGTTCCATTGATCAACCGCCTGGGATTATTGTTTTATTTTCGTCCTCGATAGATGAGAAGCGAAGCTGACCTCGGTGGGAATTGAAATTGCACTTAGATAGTTAAGTGATATCTTTAAATGTGTGCGTGTGTCAGTGCATGTATGTGTATGCTTGTGATGGTGTATATGTATGTATGTATGTATGTATGTATGTATGTATGTATGTATGTATGTATGTATGTATGTATTTAGAATACTGATGATGACCACCTGAATTGTTGATATCAATCATTATTAATGAAAGTATAAGCAGTTTAATAGATGACTATTGAATTGCTGTTGAAAAGTTATCTTTCATGTATGACGAGATATCATTATCTTGTTCTTAATAGAAATTCTCAGTCTGATGCACTGTGTTACAGGTACACACTCATTATTAACTGCATATGTCATAACTTAATTGTATAAGTGACACGTGTCTAAATCAACCAAAGTACTCTAGAACAAGTTCACGTAGATATCAAAATAGTTACTTAATTTATTACTTTTATTCTAGTGTAGTTAGTTTCCATGTTGCCATATTTATTTTAATTTCTTGACTATTTATATTCGTCACCTTGTGTATTTGGGTTGCACTCCTATATCTGTGCACCCTATTTCTACGCCGGTGTACAACTGCTGAACTTATTGCTTGAATTCATCGACAAGATCAACACGATGTTTGTATCAAACCTGAAGATGGTTCGCACCATAGTGAAAATTTCTCTAAGTTTCTTAAATGTTTTAAAGTGAGAAGCTTGTTACTATGTTGTATCCCACTGCGCTTCATTCTCCAGCAATGAATATACAAAGAATGTCTTCTTACAGGTTGTGCTAATTTTGCCATTGCCTTTTCGTACATCTTGAAATGAACTTGAAAATCTCACTTTGGAAAGAAATTGCAAGAAGCATTTATGTGACTAACCTATACAGTATATTCTCTTCTAATTATGCTGTCAATATGTAATGTTTTGTTGGCATTCAACCAACTGGTACGGTAATGATGTTATAAATATGTCAAATTAACAGATTGAAAATACAATATCGTACGTGTTCCATCATGTGAACTTAGCGCCTTCTTTGTAGCTTGAGTGAAATAAGTCTATTGTCTACAGTGTATATCAATGTCTATGCCAATAGTTTGAGGTGAAGGGAAAGTTTGTAATTGAGCAATATTAATCAAGAATAACCGTTTATTAAATTTGACAAATCGGCATTCGCAATATTCATACGCACTACAAAATGACCGGCAGAAATGACATCAAGTGATGCGCAAAACATTGGCATTAGCAGCAACACAAACACGCTCCAAATTATTTTCAGCTGAAAGATGGCAGACAAAAAATAAAGTTTGAAGCACAAATTTAGATGAAAAAGAATAAACTGGGCAAACAACAAAACTGCGAAACAGTATTTCATCTTTTCTAACGTTTTGTTACAAATGGAATGACTCAAAATAGAAGAGCTCAAAGAAACATGTACACCATAAGATATATCTGAAAAGATAATAGCTCCTTGCTATAAGCAAAGGGAGAAGATACTCTCTCGTGTGGACTTTTATAAGTCTTTCCTAGTTGAGTTTGATAAGCCCAAGGTGTCCTATGGTAAGAAATGTGGTTTATAAAAAACAGAGCAGGTCATCTGAAAATCTATGTCTGGGTTTTGAGACCAAGAAGAAGGCGAGAAACAGGTAGAGTTGGTGTGTCGCATGCCATCTGGCAGATCGTTCCACAGGTTCTCAAGGATTATGGCCTGAAGTATTGATAAACTCAATGTTGCCTTTTCACAACATTAAGGATAATCGAGTAGGGTTTATATGGAATTTCAAGTTTAAAAGGTCTTTCAGAAATCAAAAGCTTATCTGGAATTTTATTGCGAAGCAGCGAAAGAAAACAGAAAGCCAATCAGACTTGATGCTAAGCACGAAAGCAACTCAGTTTCTGCATGCGTGGTAGTAAAAGCGACTTGAGCATTCTCTACCAAAAAGAAGTGTAAGAATAGGTAGTAAAATCTCGCAAGCGATATGGAATAGGAACATTAGTTTATGTGGAGCTTGAAAGTCTTGGACGTAACAGGGATAACGAGAGATTAAGAGATGAATATGTCTTAGAAAATAAGGTACAGAAATTATTATAGTAATGACAGAATAGTTAGACGGTTCAGACAAGAGGCTTGTGGGTCAAGGGCTGTCGCGTTACTGGATTGTCTGTTGCCGCTGTTTTGTGATTCTTGCGGTTGTTCTTACTATTGTCATTAGCGAACTGGCATAAAACATTACTCCAGATCGAGCACGTCTAAGGTCAAGCATATTGCAATTATAACCACCTAATCTTTCATCTGACGATAGCTTATTGGAATATTCAATGCATTCATCCAGGAACGTTAATAATTTTAAGGTTGCGAATTGACAGAGCCGTCAGAGCGTCAGACACAATGCTTTACAGATTTTTTTCTGTCTCACTGAAATGTAACTTCGAATCCCGCAGAGTTCTGCTTTGCCTTTCATCATTTCGTGCACCATAATAAAGCACCAAGCCAAGACTGGGGATTAGTGGAATACAAAAAATGCCGAACTGAGTGTCTTGCGGTATTTGTTCCAGTACTTCGGTTTCTAAGCCGCGGTTTACTTATTTGTTGGAATTTACCCTTCGACTGGTTTAACACCGACGTAAGACATCATGACCAATCTTGGATGACTGTAATGGAGTTATGTCTGCTGCAAACATTCGCGTCAGATTTCTAGTTTTAGACTACTTTCTTCTCTCACTTCCAGCAGTTTTTTAAGGCCATGTAATGGATTATGAACCCTACATTCTCTCCTTACTAAAAATATTTTTAAATCCTGTTTTTAAGACCGTAACCTATGCTGCTTTAAGATATTTGATTCGACCAACTTCTAATCAAGTAGGTCGAACGACTACGTGATGTTCTCTTTTCGAGTGGTGGGGTTGTCTTTTTTTTTTTTTTCGTCTATTTATTTGGTATTTTATGAATCATTAGTCAGGAAAAACTGACGAAAACCTGGATTTCAACACTGTAAACTAGCGATTTTCTAGATTTTCTTCGTCTCAGAAGAGACGAGATGTTCTAAAATAAACGAGGAATATATCAGATAATCTTCTGTACTTTTTATAACAGTAATTGAGAAGAATGTAAAGCAAGGGTGGGAAAAACCCTGCGGGCCCATTTTATTGCGCCCGCAGGCTGTTATACGTGTATGTACAGAATGTAGTAAACTTTTCAATTATAAAATTGACACAATATTCGTATTACTATTTGCGACATAAAGAATACCTCAAAATAAAGAATATCTCATAAGTAATATAAACGTCCTAAATTCAGTATCGGCGTTAATAAAGATGTTACGCGTTAATTTAATGCGTTAAACTTATCTTTATTAATGTATATCGAATTATACATAGATATATACAAGATTTACACAAATAAAAGAGTTAGAATTTCTGATCTGCCCGCAGACCTTTATCTTTGGAATTTTTTGCCCGCCGCACTAAAAAGATTCCCCACCCCTGATGTAAAGGATGGTGATGGTGGCAGGCTTCTGAGAGTGGTGAAACTGGTAGAGGTATTGTAATATTAATACTTTTGTGGTGGAGCTAGTGGTTCTATTATATTTGCGATGTTTCTGTTAGTCTAATTATAGTCCTGGTAGTGATTGTAGTGGCAGTGATAGTATTGTAGTGACGGTGATGTTGTAGTAATGGCTTTAACGATTGTGCTAATGCTTCTGCAGCGCTAGTATGGTGGTGGAATTGGACTGGAGAGGTTACTTGGGTTATTAATGGCGCCGTTGCTAGTTCTCATTTTTGTGGCGATAGTTGTAATGGTGGCGACGGTGGTGGTACCGATGATGATGATAATTGGTCGGAGTTGACTCTGCTCAAACTGCTAATGATCATCATCATTATCATCATTACCATCATCAATATGATCGTTGTCGTCGACATCGGTGTCGTCATCATCATCGTTACCGTAACCATGATGACGACGGCAAGAATGTGGGTAGTGAGGATGAAGAGAAAGAAGAGAAAGCGAACTGTTAATGAAGATATTGATGATTGCTTAGGGAACGATGATAAATGATAAATAGTGATAATCATTAATGAGGAAAGTGGCGGTGATATCACTAATTACAATGCAGCAGCTGTTTCTTCCAGTACACAAGATGATAACGATGATGATGATGATAATGATGATGATGATGATGATGATGATGATGATGATGATGATGATTATGATGATGATGATGATGATGATGATGATGATGATGACGACGATGATGATGACGATGGTGATGGTGATGATGACGTCGATGATGATGATGATGATGGTGATGATGATGATGGTGATGATGATGATGATGATGATGATGATGATGATGATGATGATGACGACGACGATGATCATATCAGCGACAACGACCATGACGATGATGGTGATATCGTTAATGATAATGACGACGACGACGAGGCCGAGTACAAAGATGGCTTCGAGGACAAAGAAAACCAAGGCAACTGACGGAGGTGATGAACCTTATTATAACGACGGGCTCGATTGACAACACGACCTGTTCAGAACCTAGATGTAATGCTAACAACTATTATACTATTACACGAGGGGTAGGAGTAGGAGTAAGAGTCGGAAGATCAAGGCAGTAGTGCTGCCTGGATGATAACTTTTTCAAACCTGTTTTAAATGTGTCCTATTGACATTTGTTCAATTCCATTTGTATTGCGGAGTTGTTATCTAACTCCTCCGACATCGATTTTGATGAAACTTGATACGTGAGTACAACTCGTGTCTGGAAACTTCATGGTATACTCAGATTGTTGAAAAATTCGATAATTGGGTCTCTGGAAGGGATCTTTATATATAACTAATATATTTTATTTTAAAAGCCAAAATCCCATTCATTTTCCTATAATATTTGGTATAAATCAAATTGAGTATGCTTATTTCTTAGTATTTGAGCTGTTAGAGTTATTTTCGTGATTTATCCAGAAAAAACCTTAAACAAGTAAATAGTACTTCCTAAAGAAAAGGTCCACTTATTTCGATTAGTGACTTATTCACAAATATACCAAGAATGACGATGCCTTTCAAGTGACTTCAGTCACTTGACAAGTGCTGCTTGAAGAACTGTTCTGATTTTAAACAAATACACTGTTAACACAAAGGTCAAACCTTGTTTACATGTAGGAACACCTTCTTAAAATCTTTCTGTTCATCTTGAAAATGGCCAGCGTGAGACAATGCTCAAAACGTAGTTCTGAATCCATGAGAAACCACTTTGACAGCTTTCTTCAAATTATACCAATGAGATCTGTTTGCCCGAACACTGTTGTATGTAGAGGTCCCTGTGTACTATAATTGGGCACACAATAGATGGAACAGACGCAAGCAAGGAACACGCATTGAGGGCTGGGAAGAAGATGCTGTCTTCAGAAGTGGGGCCATCGGGCAATTGTACACTGTGCATCCTAATCAGCAGGAGTGCTTCTTTCGGCACCTACTGCTACACACTGTCAGACGTCTTACATCATTCAAAGACTTTCGAAGACACAATGGGAGGTCTGCACGACCTATAAAGAAGCCTGCGCCAAATATGGACTACTCGAGGACGATGCTCACTAGGACCAGACACTGGAGGAGGCACCAGTCAGCAGAGCACTAAGTCAACTTCGCCAGCTATATACTATCATGTTGATGACATGTAGTTTGCGTGAACCTCACAAGCTTTGGGCGATCCAAAAAACCAGCATGGCAGAGGACATCTAGAAAGGATTCAAATGTAAACCTCGGCAGAAATTACTACATTCAAAAACGCCATTTACAATGAAGCATTACTTGAACTGGACACCCAAGTGCAAGCTATGGGAGGTCAAGATAATTCCGCATTTGTTTGTGTATGTTTGTGTGTCTGTGTTTGTCCCCCCCCAACATCGCCTGACAACCGATGCTGGTGTTTTTACGTCCCAGTAACTTAACGGTTCGGCAAAAGTCACCGATACAATAAGTACTAGGCTTACAAAGGATAAGTCCTAGGGTCGATTTGCTCGAGACTAAAGGTGCTCCAGCATGACCACAGTCAGATGACTGAAAAACAAGTAGAGTAAAAGAGTATATATTATTATGTATATATATATATATATATATGTGTGTGTGTGTGTGTGTGTGTGTGTGTGTGTGTGTGTGTGTGTGCGTATATATATTTATTTTTATATATGACGTTGACCACTAACGTGGACATTCAATGCGCTAGAAATAGATCACATCTTGTGTCTAACAAGACCTAAATTGTTCTCAACATGAAATATAGCGTGATACTAAAACGTAAGCGGGAAAGACATTTAAAATCACCGAAAAGGAACATTATTAAACAGGTACCGGTTTCAAATTTAACAATCTTACCGACTGTCTATTTCTCTTCAGCCTGATTTGTAATGGAACCATAATCATCAGAACCCCATACAAAGTTGCCCACCGCCATAGGTGCGCGTGTATATGGTTCTGCTAATTACAGCTTAATGGTAAAATTCAAAAGTCTTCGTTTTGGCGCGCTAATTCCAGGAATATGTCTGCAGAGAATATTTACTGCGTCGCATATAACCAGTATGAGAACCCGGTAAGGGTTAATATATTATCAAAAAATATGGCAAAAAATCATATATTAATTCATATCGATTGATTACCAGGAAGCTAGCACATTTAAAGAATCAAAGAGATTCAGAAACAGTATCTGCAATCTCAGGGGATTAAAGTACATTTTTATATATGACGTTGACCACTAACGTGGACATTCAATGTGCTAGAAATAGATCACATCGTGTGTCTAAAAAGACCTAAATTGTTCTCAACATGAAATATAGCGTGATACCAAAACGTAAGCGGGCAAGACATTTAAAATCACCGAAAAGGAACATTATTAAACATGTACCGGTTTCAAATTTAACAATCTTACCGACTGTTTATTTCTCTTCAGCCTGATTTGTAATGGAACCATAATCATCAGAACCCTATACAAAGTTGCCAACCGCCATAGGTGCGCGTGTATATGGTTCTGCTAATTACAGATATATATATATATTATCTGTTATCATTACTTGTTTCAGTCATTAGACTGCTGCCATGCTGGAGCACCGCCTTGAATTTTTAGTCGACCCCAAGATTTATTTTTTAAAACCTGGTACTTATTCTATCAGTTTGTTTTTTTTTGCAAACACACCAACACCCGTTGTCAAATGGTGGTGGGCGAACAAACACAGACACAAAGACAAACACACACACACACATAGATATATATACACATATATACACGATGAGCTTCTTTCTGTTTCCGTCTACCAAATCCAGTCACAAGGCATTGGTCGGCCCTAGGCTATAGTAGAAGTCACTTACTCAAGGGGCCACGCAATGGGACTGAACCGGAAGCCTGCGGTTGGGAAACAAGCTGCTTACCACACGGCCACGCCTGCGTCTATGTATGTATGTATGTATTATATATATACAGACCACATACACAGATGCACATAGATATTTGAATTTACACAGGAGAAAAGTACTCAGTACATACAGTAGAGTTTGTTTAAAAATGAAGATTTCTCTTAGTACCACTTAGAGTTTCTCACTACGCATCTACTTAAATTCAACAAAACGAGGGTCAGGAGAAGCTGATTGCGCACTCAGATGCACCGTCCATTGCATCAACAAGGTTATGTCATTACTATTTATGTGATAAATTGCACAGAAACACGGTTGTACAGAATGTTGATAGATGACTAATTGTCATGTAACTCAAGATTGGGGTGATATTACAATGAGGGGGCTAGTATTTGTCAGGTATGAAAGATTTAGTGTAGTTTTATACAGATGTGAATTATTGCATGGTGTTTCTGTGTGTCTATACCGATGATGTTGAGTGGGTGTTTGGCCGTTAGCCGATCTGCTGTTGCAAGTTTTTCAATGAGAATTTATTAATACGAGCGTACAAGAAATTATTTCAGTTTTCTGAATCAAACACATCTCTCTGTCAAAAATGATATTGTGGCCAAGGAATAAAAATATCATTAACTCTTTCCTCCACTTGATTATGTAGTTGTAGCTTCAACGAGCTTGTTAAATTCACTACAGTTTCGTATCCTTCCGTATGATGGATTCAGTGTTGGATTTAAATCTGAATGTAAAAGAGGGAATATGTTTTAAATTCATTTCCTCCGGGTATTTTGAAAGTTTTACTACAATACTATCTTCAGTTACCTTGCACTATAAACAAATGCCTTTGTTAGTCACGGGATGGTATTTTCGATGCCATTTCTGTGATTTGATTTGTAGTTGAATATTTTATGTGAAATAATGTCTAATTATAAGAGGATAACCTTAATCTTCATTGTTTTTCATCAAGTGAAAGACTGTACAAACTATATTAGATGATACTGTCACGCTATGAGAAAGACTTAATTATTCAAACAACTAATCTCTCCATCTATCTATTATTTTGTTTAAACTTTCTAGATGCTTATTAACGCAGTAAAGTAATTTTTCGCTCGATTTAATATATTTCCGTCGGAGAATAGGTTTGACACCCACCAACCTACTTTGTAAGTTAATTTTCATGTTTACCAGGATGCTTAAGTATTTTGTTTACATATACGAAAGTTTTCATTGCCAACAGCATTTTAACATTAAATTTCTTGATTATACTCATTTATTTTTGGCTGTTTATCATATAAGGTATGAAACATATTTATTTATTGCATATGAAAGAGTGAAACTTCTCATGAAGTATGTCTGAAAGAGGATACAGTATGTTTGGGTGTCAATTGATACTTAAATAGTTGTTTCGTATATATTTGTGTGTGAGCATTTGTGTGTATGTATGTGTGAATGTATATATATATGTTTATATATATATATATATATATGTGCATATATATATATATATATATATATATATATATATATATATATATATATATATATATATATATATATATATATATATATATATACATATATATATATATATATATATATATATATATATATATATATATATTTATATATATATATATATGAATATATATATATATACATATACATATATACACACAAATATATCACTTCATATGCCCAGTATACAAATGCGTCGTACGGTATTGTTTACATTACATATTTATCTCTCATTGGATGGAGTATTTTTTTATCTTTATCTTAACGAACAGTAAACTAAATGCACACACACCAACCCGCCTACACACACACACACACACACACACACACACACACACACACATATATATATATATATATATATATATATATATACATGTATAAGCTTTTGTAGAAATTATTTGATGCAGTTACAATATTTAAAGAAATATATTTTTATATATGAGGATGTACACAAAAGGAACCGGAATTTTGCAATATTATTTTGTTCACTTAGTTTCACTTGTATTGCTTTCAAACTTTTATCCATTTAAAGCAACGCATCGGTCTAGACGTCTTTTACACTTTTTGAATCAATCCTGGAACTGGATTGATTGGTGCCTTTTAAGTGGTGCCTTTTAACGCCTCCGTCGTTTTTTCCTACTCTTCTTCTACGTCTACAAAATGTTTTCTTTTAAGAACTTTTTCAGTCAGGGTAACAAGAAATGTGTAGGGAGCAAGATCAACTTTCAACTGGTCTTTCAGTTCACGACACTCATTCAGTCCTAACTGCTTTTGATCTTCCGTGAGCAAGCGAAACAAATTTTGCTGCAACTCTTCTCATTCCGAATTCCTCACACAAAATTCGTTAGCAGGAGCTCCAGGACACAACAGTCATATCAATCGTGAATTACCCTGTCAATTGTCTGGCGACGGTCCTCCAAGGTCAGTCCCTGGATTTTCGCGATGTTTTCATACATTGGGGCGGTGAGTCGACGGTTGTCCTGAACGAGGTTTGTCTTCAAGCGACAAGTGATCATTCCTAAAGCGGGAAAACCATTTGCAAACTTGTGCTCTGCTCATAGTATCATGGTAATGCTCTTGTAAGTTGTTTGAAGTGTGACAGTTGTTACGGCTGCCGTTTGCCCCAGCCGAAAACAAGATTTCACGGAAGCACGCTGTCTCGTCGTTTCAACAAACAAGGGAGAAGCACTGCAAAACAAAGAGGCCCCACTTGGCAGTACGACTCCAATCAACGAAGCCGGCTGGTTGGCAGCCTAATTTCTAAGTGAATTGTAGCAGCGGAAGCCTTAACTACTACGGACTTGTCCGACAAAGAACGTTCCCGGTTAATTTTGGGTATCTCCTCGTACAGTGTATTTTAAGTATCAGCTCTTTCGTTCTTCAACTTTTCAAGCATATATGTTCTGTTCTAATGTGAATAAGGGAAGTTGTTTTTAGTGTTGAGTATTTTCGGTTTAGTTTCTGATTTAGAATTCTTATATAACATTTTTCCTTGCCTTTCGTACTTGATCATTTCGTCTTTTATTTTGTAAAGGTAGAAAATTTTAAATGTTCCATTTGTGTAAATGTCTTGCTGTCCACTACACGAAATGCAGCTTGTGTACATTTGCACGGCTTGCTACTTTTGTCGCTGTTTCCCAAGCGTAATTCGCGGTGCATTGTGATATATGATACAGTAGATGAGATGATATTTTTGTTTTTCAATTCATGTTTGTAGTCACTTTGAATTCTTTTGCATTTTTTGATCTTTGCGTTGATCCTTCTTCAATTATTTCACAGGTTCCACAATGTGCTTCTCCATTTCTTTCTCCGGTGTGAATCTCGCTTTTCGTGGGGTTTCTTGAGATCTGGTGGTTGTCTTCGGTTAGTGATGATTTGTGATTTTTAAATATTTGTCAGAGATTCGATGACTTATGCAGAAGTATCTTTGTTTGAAAGTACGACGTTGTAGTTCTTAGGATAATGGGTGACTACAAATTAAATATTTATATTTGTATTTTTGTTTTCGTCCTTAGTGCTCAGTGTTTCTCTGTAAAAAGAGGTGACTGAGATATCTTTTGCTTTTGTATAGCATTTTTCATTGGCTTCATGTGTCATTTCTATTTTTGAATGACCATATCTAGTTCAAACATTCGTTTCCCTCTATTTGTATCATATATACATCCTGAATTATATATTCACTTTTGTGTGGGAAACGTGGTGAGATCTGAAATCTAAATATTCTTGCGTGTCTGTGTCTTTACAATAGCCCAGAATACATGTGTCTGCAAAGTTGAATGCAAACGCGTTTATACGCAAAAAAGCACAGTGTGCGAAAGCTTCATGCTCAAAGCTCGATATTCTGGTAACTAAATAATTTTTGAAATAATTAATAGCTTTTAAAAGTTATTTTAAACTAACTTTCTCCATATGAGTGTGTGTGTGTGTCTGTGTGTGCGCGCGCGTGTTTGTGTATTTGTGTGCGCACGCGCGTGTGTTTGTGTAAATGTATGTATATATATATATATATATATATACATACACTGTAGCTAGCTAACTGGATAGACTGACAGAGAGGCAGAGAAGCAGATACATGGATATATATATATATATATATATATATATATATATATATATATATATATATATATATATATATAGAGAGAGAGAGAGAGAGAGAGAGAGAGAGAGAGAGATAAGGAGTTAAATTCGGGTATAACGTTTACTATACATAATTAAATTTACAGCATAACTCTTTTGCAATTTCATCTCCAGTCAGACTCACATTTCCATTGAAAGAACGTTAAATGAACCTCCATGCTAAGAAAATCGTCACAACGAATGTTACAGTACAAAGGAAAGAAAATTGTGCAACCAAACTGAACTGCCAAAATTTTTCGCTACAACGACAAAAAGTTTGAAAAGACAGACTTGTGAATTTAGACATACAGACTATATAAAATAACGATTCGTAGACAAGTGAACTACATACAAAATAGTCTATAATTGGGTTCATTTGTTAATAGCCTTCATTTAACTGTTCGACATAAAAATTTTCCAAGACAAAAACAAAGCACCTCGATTCACTTTTTTTTTTCGCATATACAAAATCTATGCAAATTTCAACGGTAAGGACAACAAGGAACCAAAATTTGTTTATTTATTTATTTATTCGTTTCAGTCATTTGATAGCAGCCATACTGAAGCGCCACCTTAAGTCGAACAAATCGGCCCCAAGACTTATTCTTTGCAAGCCTAGTACTTATTCTATCGGTAATTTTTGCTCAACCGCTAGGTTACGAGGACGTAAACACACCAACAACATCGGTTGTCAAGTGAGGCTGAGAAAGCAAGCTTCTTACCACATAGCCACTCCTGCGCCTATTTATTTATCTATCAAACTTCAACAATGTAACTTGTTGAAAAATTCGGTTAATCGAACAAAAGCGCTAATAAAGAATTATCCAAAATTCTCCACTGTCCTGTTTTATTCCCAGCTTTGACCCTCCATAAATGCCAAATTTTATTTTGGTACTTCTGGGAGCAACTGTCTTCGAAGACTCATATTGTAGTACAATGCTTGAAATGAAGAGTAGATAGAAAGCCGACAACTGATGAATGGTCTTTCTTTGTGTTACTTGTCCAGTTTTCCATTTGTTTCTCTCGATGTTTGCGTATTGAACTCGTTTGTTTTCGTATTTTATTTTGTTTACTATTGGTGACGTCCTGTACCCATATATGCATATGTATGTATATATATATATATATGTGTGTGTGTGTGTGTGTGTGTGTGTGTGTGTGTGTGTGTGTGTATTATTGATATTATATATGTGTATATATACATATATATATGCAATAAAACATTCGGACAGATAGACGATACAAAGGCGGACAGGTAAAAAAGGACGAGCCATTAGTGGCCTCGTCAGTTAAGTTACCAGCTGTCCTTACAGTTTCAGGCAGTTACACTTGAGACTTTACGAGCTGGTTGCCCCCATAAACCTCTAAGCAAAGAGCATTATATTTTTTGGAAGAAAGCTAGCGAATGTGTACAACAACAAAGACAAAAACCGGAGAACATGGTACACAATTACAAATAGAAAGAACAAGAATATAACAACAGGTGTCTTTCGACTAAGAACGAATGAGATTGAGCTGGTGTGTATGAAGTGAAAGCCTAAAGGCAGGAACATAAGAGATGGACGTAAGAGGTGTTGGCGGTCGGCAGTCAGGCCAAGAAAGAAAGATCATGGCTGACCGTATATATTGCTGTATATCAAGATAATAATTTTTTTTTTTTTTGCCAAATAAAAACACAAGCACTATATATATTTTTCCTTCATTCATGTATTACTGTTCTTATTTTATCGTTTCAACTCATGTTCATTGTCCGGCAATCTTTCGTCACACATCTGCGACCCTTCATTCTGTTCATTTTTGGTGTGCATCCTTACGTGCGCATAAGTTTGTGTCCTTGTTTGTGCGTGTATGTGTGTGTGTGTGTGCGTGTGTGTGAATGTGTGTGTGCATGCTCGTATGCGTATGCATGCTTTAAGCAGCAGTGTGGCCTTCTCCTCAGCAGCCCCATCCTCTCACCCCATTTTGTTGCTGCTGTCCTAAAACCCGAAAATATTGGACAGTTTCTCTGTATTCTTCTGTGTATGTGTGTTCGCCTACAGTGTTGCCATTGTGGTAGTTGTTATTATTGCCATCGATGTCACCGCTGCTGCTGCTATATATATACATCAAACTTAGCTCCCGAAACAAGTGAGTTAGTGTGAAGTCGATATTAGGGTGTGTGTGCATATGGATGCATATGTCAATACAATTATATATTCGCGTGTTTGTTTATTTCTATGTGTGTTGTGTGTGTGCGTGTGTGCGTATGTGTTTGTGTGTACTTATTTCTGACTTCGTTATATGTATGCCTGTATATCTACGTTATGTAAAAGTTCATAAATAGTATTTGAATTTAGAGACACATACATATTTCTCGTATGGGCTTCAAGTTATAAGTGGTCGTTATCATGATTTACATATTCATGTTTTTGGCGATATATACTTTCATACACTCAAACATATTCATATATACACATATTCATATATATATATATATATATATATATATATATATATATATATATATATAGAGAGAGAGAGAGAGAGAGAGAGAGAGAGAGAGATAGATAGATAGATAGATAGATAGATATACATATATACATATATATATATATATAGATAGATAGATAGATATGTACATATATATGTATCGATGGATGTATTCATACATATATATTTATATATGTATACATATATATCTGCATATTAGTGTGGGTGGATGTGTATATAATATATATATAGATATGTATATATATATATATATATATATATATATATATATGTGTGTGTGTGTGTGTGTGTGTGTGTGTGTGTGTGTATATATATATATATATGTGTGTGTATATATATGTCTGTGTATATATCTATGTATGTGTATATATACATATATATATGTCTATATATATATTTGTATATATATATATATATATATACATATATGTGTGTGTGTGTGTGTGTGTGTGTGTGTGTGTGTGTGTGTGTGTGTGTGTGTGTGTGTGTGTGTGTGTGTGTGTGTGTGTGTACAGACGATATGTCAATATCGTTTACTCGGGTATATGGTTGTATGTATATTTCCTTGAGAAAGTGTGTTTCTATGCTTCTAGTTTTGAGAGAGAAAAAAATGAAAGAGACAGAAATGCTGATGTGAAGAAAAAAGAAATACAAGCATGGAGGAGAGAGGAACAGAAAAACTGAGAAGTAGATAGACAGTTAAAGAAAGACAGTCAAAGAAAAGAAGAAATGAGTATTTGTGTAATTCGTGTTTCCTAGAGAAAACAAATGCCCGAAGCTAAATTGAAATTGCAATAATTTTCGAAACTACAGACGAGGCCAAAATTTACGATATAATATTTATATTTTTGGTTACCATTTTTATCGTCTTCGACCAACATATTTTCGTTCTTTTTTTTGGCTGTTTTTTTATTATTTGTTTATTTATTTATTTTTTTTTTTGCATATTACTGATTCAGCTATTTTATATATTTTTAATATAAACATAAACATTGAAGCATAATTTAAAGATTTAAAATAACATTTTCAACAAAGTTAAACAGTTATCTTTTTCTTTTCTCTTTTAATAATTATATATTTTAGGGTATCAACAGTAGTCGCATGTCTGATTTCTCGTAAAACTATGCGACAAATATCTAATGCCAAAGTTATAGTCGGTTACATTTGACCCAACTATGAATATTTTATGTCTCACGTATGATAAAAGTTTGTATATGAGATTAAGCAAAGTCACACATATAAAAGAAACGATTTCTTTGCGACTTTCATGTTTCAGAAGCAACTAAAACATGAAAGTCGCAAACAAATTGTTTATTTTCCCTTATATCATTTCCACAAACCCATCACCACCAACAACAAATAATAATAATCATTTCTACTATAGGCACAAGGCCTGAAGTTTTAGGGAGGGGGCCAGTGGATTAGATCTATCCCAGTACGCAACTGGTACTTAATTTATCGAGCCCGAAAGGATGAAAAGCAAAGTAGACGGCAGCGGAATTTGAACTCAGAAAGTAGCGACGGCTGAACTGCCGCTAAGCATTCCGTCCAGCGTGCTAACGATTAGGCCAACTCACTGCCTTAATAACAAATAATAATAATAATGATAATAATAATAATAATAATAATAATTTCTATCAAAGACACGAAGCCTGAAATTTTGGTGGAGGGGACTAGTCGATTAAATTGACCCCAGTGCTCAACTGGTACTTATTTTCTTGACCCTGAAAGGATGAAAAGCAGAGACGGCCTCGGTGGATTTTGACTCAGAAGATAAAGACGGATGAAATGCCGCTAAACATTTTGAACGGCGTACTGACGATTCTGCCACTTTGCCGCCTTGATAATAATGATGGTTTCAAATTTTGGCAAGAAACCAGCAATTTCGTGGGAATGGGCTAGACGGTTGCATCAACCCAAATGCACAGTTGGTACTTATTTTTGGTACTTATTTCATTGAAAACGAAAGGATAAATGTCGAGGATGACCTCGGCAGCTTTTGAATTCTGAACGTAAAGGAGAAAATTCCACTAAGCATTTTGTCCGGCGTACTAACGATTCAGTCGCTGTGCCACCTGAATAATAATAATAATAATAATAATAATAATAATAATAATAATAATAATAATAATAATAATGGTTTCAAATTTTGCCACAAGAGCAGCAATTTCGTGGGCTGAGGCTGTCGATAACATCGACCCAGTATTTTACTGGTACTTATTTTATCGAGCCCGAAAGTATGAAAGGTGAAGTCCAAATTGGCGGAATTTGAACTCAGAACGTAGCGATGGGCGAAATACTGCTAAGCATTTGGTCCGGCGCGCGAACGATTCTGCCAGATCGCCGCTTAAATAATAATAATAATAATAATAATAATAATAATAATGATAATGATAATAATAATAATAATAATAATAATAATAATAGTAATGTTTTCTTTAAAGTTTATGTATTGAAACTATTGAAAATGAAGACAATTATAGACAGATGTTGCAACCTGAGAAACTGAAAACGTGGAAAGGTATGAAATTACATGGTCACTTCGAAATACAAAGAAAATAAGTTAAAGCTAAATCTTCTAGGAATTGGTTGACAAAAGGGGATCTTAAGAGAGGAAGAGAAACATTTTTGGTGTTTGCTCAGGATCAAGCCGTAACCTCGAAAAGGTATTGTATACAAGTGACAAAAGTCAATTCACTTTGTTAAGTAGAACAGAAGCATTTTCTAGATGTAATCAACAACGTCCGAATAATTCAGCCTGGGAAACTCTTGTAGAACTTTACAATAAAGCCAGAGAGAGTTCTTGAACATATAAGGCCAGACGTGACTTTCGTGGAGAAAGTTACTGTAAGCAGTTGTTTGATGATCGATGTAACTTACCCAGCAGATTATTGCATTAGTGGCAAAGAAGACGAGAATATTGTAAAATATGCAGACTTGAGGATAGATTTCGAGGTTATGTGGAATATTAAAACAAGAATATATGCAATAGAGTGTAGAAATATTGATATACTATAATATTGTATCAATAAGATACAATATTATGGTATATCAGTATAATGTACTATAATATTGTATCTTTGAGAAGAGTCTGCATTTTCCCCTTCTCAACATAACGCTAGAGTTCACCTCTTCACCTCTTCACGAAATAAAATATATTCCAGAATTTGAACAATTTGTTTTTATGTGCTTTCGTAATTTGTTATGATTGCTGTGGACTGATTGCTGATCCAGGTTGGTCAAGTATAATCAATAATGGTCCGAATATTTTCTCTGTACATCAATATTATGTTGTTAAATTTTCCCCTGTGCAGTAACACTATAATTTTTTGCGAACAGAAGGAGGTATTCGAATCTTGAAAAGACTTTCATGAAAGCTAAAACTAGTCAGTAGTCTTACCTTTCTTGTTGAAAGTCATGCTGCTTAAACGCGCAGTATACCTACACAGAGATGCCCATATCTATATTAAATATGTCGTGATGACACTGTTAATAGTTTTAATTTTAAACACACTCTGTCGGAACCTCATTTAACCAATGTCGTCGTTTCATTGATTTGAAGTCTGTTTTGTTTACTTTGATATATTCTCTACGTCTGGTAGCAATAGTGGAGCGATGTCATATGTCATTTCTAGTATTTTCTATCTTATTTACACATGTGGTTTGTTTATGTTCTTAGGTGTGAGGGTTCGTTGGAATTGATGTTCTAGCGTATTGTTCATGAGAACAGAGAATACGAATTGGTGTTCTTTGTGTTGCTTGTGAGAAAGAAATTGAAAATTGATGTTCTCTTGCAATGCTGGTGCGAAAGGAAATTGAGAATGTCTGGTGATTTGAAGAAAAGTGTTTAAGCTGTTGATGTAATGTTGTATTTGTTCAGACAGTGTTATTTACGCAAAAAGAAATAATAGAAACGCGTGAAGTGGTATTTATACTTAAAGAACTCTCTCTATATAATTTCAAGTTATCGTATTTCGTTATGTATTTATTTATTTGCTTTAAGCTTCTTTATTTTAATATACATTTGAGATTCAGGGTTGTCATCTGATATCACAGAGCAAATCTCAGCTCTTTCTTGAAATTCTCTGTGGAAAATTAATGAACCGCTTATGCAAAGTCTTCTATTATTTAGTCATATATCTCTTTGCTGATAGAATTGTTTGTCAAATGTTTTGTTTGAAAACATATATTTGTTCTTTCCATTTTTCTTTCACTTGTAATACGTTATATGTGCTTCTCCTAACAAAACTGTATATAGTCATTAAATCAGCATTTACGGAAAACTATGTTCTTCTTTAGTTTTCGTGTCAACACACACAGTGTCGTGCAATTACAAACATTCAAACATACACATATGCACACACGCAAACACATACATGCACACACACAAACACATACATGCACACACACGTACATACACACACACACACACACACACAACCACACACTCACACACAGTTATACATATATGTGAACAAACCTATAAAACGTTATACATATATATGTAGATATATATGTGTGTGTGTGTGTGTGTGTGTGCGCGCGCGTGTGTGTGTGCGTGCGTGTGTGTGTGTGTGTGTGTGTGTGTGTGTGTGTGTGTGAATAAAAAAAATACAAAATGAAAATAAAAAATATATATACAAAAAAGGGTTTTGTATGATCGTGTATTAAGGAATATATTATTTAAAAGAGTTCCAACTCTGTATGTTTTTTATGTTTTATTTATATTCTTATAAAATTAAAGAGGGATATAGAATATGGAATATATAATATAATATAAATGGTAAAATGAAATGAAGTATTGAATGTCTTATTGAATATATGAAATGTTGAGTATTAAATATAGAGAATTAAATATATAAAGGCTAGTACGTACTTTCATGCCTATTGGCATTCATCAGGTCTCGTCTGAGCCTGTCAGACGAGGACATCCCTATGGAGGGCAATGAGCCCCTTTTTAAGTTCATATTGTGGTCGCAGCAAAGCATTTTAACTTCTGGAAATAACTGTCAATTTAAACGATAGTTGACGCATTGATTACTCCGACTTTCACATGGTTACGATGGTTACAATGTCAAATAACAAGCAAAGCAAATACGACACACCAAAGTTATGTGAAGTACTTCTTAAGGGCCACCACCTCTAATCGGAGTTGTCTTTGCTGACAGCTCTGCCGCTTGGACTTTTAAGAGAGAACGTCCAAGGCCTTCTTCATGGCTACCAAGTTTAAATTGTTACCATCAGATTCATCTTTGCTGGCCGCACCAACGCTGAGATAATCCAAAGTGAACGTTAAAATGTCCTCTTCAGGGCCACCAACTATAAATTGTTATCACTGGTTTAATCTTTGCTGGCAGCACCGCCGCTGAGACTTCTGAGAGTGAACGATCCAAGGCTATCTTTAGAGCCAGCAAGATTAAATTGATACCATCGGATTCATCTTTGCTGGCAGCACCACCGCAGATATTTCATAGTGAACGTTCACAGGCCCTCTTTAGGGCCAACACCTGTAAATTGTTACTTCTATTGACATGTTTGACGGACGTCTTTCGGTTCATTTGAACGATTACTCCACTGAAAGTTATACCGGGACACGCCGGGTACCTCTGCTAGTATGTGTGTGTGTGTGTGTGTGTGTGTGTGTGTGTGTGTGTGTGTGTGTGCGTGCGTGCGTGCGTACGTGTGTGTGTGCATGTGTGTGTGTGTGGGGGTGGGTAAATCGTTTCAGATGTATACTCGTGTGTATCGATATGACATACTTCATGTATGTGTTTTGTTGAACGGTTACAAACTGCGAGATTTTCAGCTGAGAAATTCCCTTTGTAGATGCATTGTGTTAAACTACACAATATACTTCA
>NC_142931.1:73146616-73199116 GCF_046866305.1 Octopus bimaculoides | reverse complement strand
GAATAAATACCATTATTATTATTATTTACAGGAAGCATATAGAAAGTTTGTTTACATAAAAACAAACATGAACTATTATAGTTCTTAAATTTGACAGAAATGGGTAGGCTGATGCGCTGCTGTAAAAGTAGCACACTTACTCGCGTTAACAAATGGATGTGGGTTCGACTCCCACGGGGATAGGAAAGCCTTCTTTTTCTGTCAAGGCCTTATATGCCCCTTTATTAGACAATTTTCCTTGGTCATTGCACGGTGATAGCTTTACGATTATATAAAAAATACTTTTATTATTATTTACAGGATTGTAAATTTCGCACAGTATAAAAAAAACATTCGTACCGAAAGCATGTATTTATATTCATATGTATTTATTTACATAAATACTCGTCTATATACGAATATGTATATATATATTTATTTGTAAGTAAATATACATATATGTACGCAAGCACACACTCACACACATCTACATAGATGTTTACAGACAAACATATGCACACATTATTGATATATCTATATAGAATGACAGAGATACAGAAAATTCTTTAAACTTGTTGCTTTATAATATTTTACTGAATTAGAATTATTTGCATCTGTTCTCACTGTTCGACAGCGTTCGAAATGTACCATTTTCTGAAGAAACTTTATTGCTTGAGATTTATTGTTGTTAGTGCCCTGTGCTGTTGTTGCTGCTACTATACTATTATTACGGTTAGCTGGAAGAATCGATAGCGCGCCGGACGAAATGCTTAGCAGTATTTCGTCCCACCCTACGTTCTGAGTTCACATTCTGCTGGGGTCGATTTTCCTTTCATCCTTTCGGGGTCGATAAATTAAGTGCTATTTGTGTACTGGGGTTGATCTAATCGACTGCCCCCCCTCCTCCTAAATTTCACGCCTTGTGCCTTTAGTAGAAAGGATTATCATCATTAACGCGGTGACCTAGTAGAATCCTTAGAGTGTCGCAGAAAATTTTTTGAGGTATTCCTTTCGGTTCTTTACTTTCTGAGGTCAAATCCTGCCAATGTCAATTTTGCCTTTTATCTTTGAGATTGGCACAAGTTAGTATCAGTCAAGTATTTGAGTCGATGGTATCGACTGGTTCCATCACCTCAAAGTTTCTGGTTTTGACCCCAAATTAGAAACTGTTATTATTATTATTATTATTATTATTTTTTTTTTTGTGCTCTTGTTATTGATGAAACTCTCGTCATAGTTATTATTAACACAATATAGCCTTGATACCATGGTTAAAAACACCCCAGTCATTGATTTAGTTTCTTTGTATTCTTATGACTTCATTTTCCCAAATTAAGGAGTCTTCGTTGGTCCGAGAAACTTCTACGTTGAAACTTGAATATAACAAAAATGGGACTGCTGCCAAAGAAGGCCCCTTAGCAGTCTCTAGATATACAAGAAAGAGTGACTCGTGTCAATTATATCGCACTCAGCCATCTTTAAAATATGTAAAACACAATCTGTAGACTCTTTTATTAGTTTCATCTGGAGAACTGCGACCATGCTGGGACAACGCCGTTAGCTTTGCTACCAACCACCTCTGATATGTAACATCTGGTGAACGGGGTGGATGATGCAGCTAGACGCATCTGTGCTTTCTTCCGTGAAATAGGCTTGTCCGGAATCTTTCACAGGGGGAGATCCATTTTTGTTTGAAAACACCTACATCCACCTCATGCAGGTCTGTCACGGTTTGGGAGAGTATATTGAAGAGCTGTGGTCCCTTGAAACCCAGTATGTTGCAGTATCTGGTCCTATATCTTAATGGTATTATTGGGATCTTTGGCGCCATTCAGTGGCACCCTGTTCTGCTGTTTGCGTAACTTTCAATGATAAAGTTTAGTGCAAATCCTTCCAAGATTTTCCATATACATATCACTGCTTATCTTTCCTACCTTCACTCTAGGGAGTAGAATCTTAACTCTTTTAGCCTTCCCAGTTGCTGACATATTGCAATGTGACGATCTTTCTTGCACAGCTTCACTGGACTGCTTCAAGTTTCACCGTTAATTTTACAATGTGTGGTGACCGTAGATGAAAACAGTAGTTTAAGCGGCTGAGGGAATATGTCCTCTAGAGAACCATCATGATTTCCTGTTCTCTCGTTCTGAAAGTTACAAGGATCCATTCGGTCAGGCGTCTGCATTTTATTGCTAACTTGGTTATATTCACGAGGAAAGATGCATCATTATTCATGTCAGTGTCCAGGTCGCGAACTGATTTTGGCACAGGGAGTGCAATCCCTCTTAGGCCTGTGTATCTTGGCAGCATTTCATTCAGCTTTGTGTGCTGGTAGCGCAGGGCTTGAAAGTTTTCAGCATTAAACTGCATGTTATCATCCTTTACCTTGCATTCAAATCTTGTTGCTGATGCGCAATAAAAAAGTCCTCTAAGTGACTTTTGCATCATCTGCATAGATAGCAAGGGTGGCTATCTGAGCAACCGAGAGCATGTCTGAGAGGGCCACTATGAATAGCAGTGACCCTAAGATAGTTATTTGTGGAACACCATTCATTATTTTCGTTTCCCATTGTATAGTCTAAGGTGATCACATCCAGAATTCCTTCGTTTACAGGTTTGCTGAATATTAGCCTATTGGGGATATAAGTTGCAACCACAAAACCTTGTTTTCAAACTGAAAAAGAGTCCCACGCCACAGTTTATACACATTCCTTAATCTATAGAATATTTAATTGCATTGTTTTGATTTTCATATTGCTACAATTTAGGTTAATATGTGATGCATACAACCTGTTGGGTTGTCTGTTCATCCAATTAAATGACTGATATGTTTGCCGTATATTTCTAACAGAGTAACATAATTTAATAAAATTTTGTTCCACTTTGTGTATACGAATGGCTTTTCTCATTCAGTTGTTTGCTTTTGCTGTTGTTGTTAATAAAGTTGTTCAAGTAATTGATCACATCGTGTGTTCCTCGATCAAATCTGATTCAGAACTTCTAGCACTAAGTGCGTTACAGCCATGACCATCCTGTTATTTTCTCGGCATCTAGATCTTATTCATTAGGTAAGACGAACATATTGTAAACGGTTACGCGCTTATAAAATCGGACGAATCAATCGTAAAGTTTCAGAAAATTCTATGAATTTGTAAAATTACAGTATTTAATGCATAAGCACATTTTATGAAAGATCTGGCAGTAATTTTTGATCAAATCAACGCAGTTAAATGACAATGTACTCGCTGCTTCATTGGCTTACCAAACAGGAACTGAAATCAATGCTTCAATTTAACAATCGGTAAGGTATACTAAATTTCTCCCGCTTACATCGGTACGTTATACAACTTAAATTGTACACATTATCCTATGTTCGGAGAACCTGCTCAGTATAAAATCAATATATTGTTTTCGAATCAACGATGGAGAGTCTATGGGGTCACTTCTTTAGAAGAAATAGTTAAGAAATTCTCATCAAAATCACATCGTAGAACCTTAAAAAGAATAGAATATAACAGATAATGTGTTCTAGGTACATTATGTCTGTAAATAAAATGAGATAATTGCAACTAGTTTGCATGAAGAGGGTTGACTTGTGGCAAAATAAAATACTCAAAAGCAGGAACAACAACCCATTAGTATTAGTGACAGCTGCAAAATATTAAGACACTAGCCTACGATGGAATTTCTAATTCATCATGAAACAGCATCAAAATTTCACTAAATTATAGCCTAGCTGCAGGAGTGGCTGTGTGGTAAGTAGATTGCTTACCAACCGCATGGTTCTGGGATCAGTCCCACTGCGAGGCATCTTGGGCAAGTGTCTTCTACTATAGCCTCGGGCCGACCAAAGCCGTGTGAATGGATTTGGTAGACAGAAACTGAAAGAAGCCCGTCGTATATATATATATATATATGTGTGTGTGTGTGTTTGTGTGTCTGTGTTTGTCCCCCCAACATCACTTGACAACAGATGCTGGTGTATTTACGTCCCCGTAACCTAGCTTACAAAGAATAAGTCCTGGGGTTAATTTCTTCGACTAAAGGCGGTGCTCCAGCATGGCCATAATCAAATGACTGAAGCAAGTAAAAGAGTAAAAGAGTACCGTTTAATAAAATGACACATCAAAAATTGGGTTTCCCTGTACGTAGGACAAAGACGTTATGATATTACAGCTGACATCATAGGCCTGATAGATCAGGGGTGATATTATGTTAAATAGCAACAGCAAAACACAAACCAGAATTATAATAGATGAGCGCTTCTAGCGAAGTTTACTTACAAGATTTCGGTCTACATCACGGGTCTGAGAATAACTGTATCTTCTATTCGTTTCAGTCATTAGACTGTGGTCATGCCGAGGCATCACTTTGATACAAATTACAATGACTCGTAAGCTGTGGTGTCTTCTTTCCCCTCCCTCGCCAATTACAGAGACTCCGAAAATGTCATGCGAGCTGACAAATCATTAAAATACAGCCACCCTAGACAAGATAAGTTTACCTTGATGCGAACCATCAGTGGCTAAATATGAAATATTAATACCTCAAGTGATTGTTCAAAATCTCTATTCAGTTTACCAAGTCATATTCTCATATTCATTCATCTTATTTACTCAGAATGGAAATTAACGCAGGTGTTGGATTCACAATTCCTGATAGACTTGAAGAGGTTCGGTTGTAACATACAGAGTATCTTGGGCATTAAAATCTGGCAGAGCACATCTCGCTTGAAGTCTAACCACAACTTTTTTTTTTTTAAAGAAAAACCGAGAAACGGACAGAGAGTATTGGAACTCAGATAGCAGAATGCTGAGAGAGATACCGCAACGTATTCTCTCCGACTCTCAAATGTCTCTATCGACTCGCCTAATTCAATGTTCAAAGGCCTGAAACGTTGATTAAACATACAGTTTTTCTATTGCATATATTAGTAAGCTATACCAAGTAGGTCATTTTCCACAGATAAGCTATCAGAATGATTGGAAAACTAAGGATGACAACCTTTACTAGCAATCAGCAAGAAGCGGTCCTCTTTACAATCGATATATTCTCACAAATATTTATATAATAATAACCAGCAAAAACATTTCTTGATACGAGATAGTCATAAAAGTATCTTTCATAAAATAACTCATCCACCAGAAAAGATTATAGCAATATGTTTTTTATAAAACATTACAAAACTACCAGACACAGGTCTAACAATATCGTTTAGAAAACATTATCCAACTAGCAGACATCGTTATAACAATATCATTTATAAACATTACATTATTCTAGACAGTGTTTAAAGTTCGTAGATACAGTAAACTATTTCAAAAAGGAAAACTTAATGCAAATAAAATAAAATATGTTTTATTTTTCAAACTGCAAAAGAATAATAACAAAAAATGTATTTTTAGGCTGCAAATTCTATCATACAGTTAATTTTGACTAATATTTAATAATAAAATAATATTTTGGAAGAAAAATACGCACATTATATATATATATATATATATATATATATATATATATATATATATATATATATATATATATACACGCACATGTATACATATACATATATATATACACTTGTATACATATACATATATATATATACACATATATATGTATAGATAGATACGTATGAGTGTGTGTGTATATATATATATATATATATATATATATATATATGCACCAGTAAACAGAACTTCACTGAGTAATAGTCTATGACGTCACGAAATTGTAATTCATACCGTCTGTCGTTTTCTTAGAATTTGTGAATATATCGAAATAACTATAATAATAAAAAGCTAACAAAATAAAAGAATATATTTGTTTATTTATAAAACAACAAAAGAATAATAAAATGTTACTCATACGCAGTGAAGTCTGTCATATAGCTAATTTTAAATAATATTTAATAATAAAATAATATTCTGGTTGGAATTGAACACGCTTTGCGAGTATGGGAGAGCGAGAGAGGTGTGTGCGTGTGTGCAATTACACCAGTGAGCAGAGCATAACTGAGTAATGGTCTGTGACGTCATGAAATTTTAATTCTATGATCAACCAATAAAAACTTACGTTAGATAAAATGAACAATAAATTACGAAGTTTCAAACGCTGTGACAATATAAGAGTTTATAACTTAATTTAAACTTAATGTGAGTACAAAACATAAATACAGACATACCATGGATACAGACGGAATATTGCAAATATACAATCGATAAGGAGATGAGGAGACAGAGAATTAAGTGAAGGACGACGAGGCAAAGAAAATGAAGAAGTCGGTAACGAAAATGTTAATAATGAAGATGATGAGGTTGACACCAACGGCGACGGTTTTTGCAGTAATGATGAGCATGCTCATCATCATCATCGTCATCATCATTGTCATCATGACAAAAAGAAAAGAATCCGATTGGAAAATAAAGAAAAAGTTAAAGAAAGTGATAGTAGTAGTAATAGTAGTAGTAGCAGCAGCAGCAGCAGCAGCAGCAGTAGTAGTAGTAGTAGTAGTAGTAGTAGTAGTAGTAGTAGTAGTAGTAACAGCAGCAGAAGCAGGAGTAGTAGTAGTAGTAGTAGTAGTAGTAGTAGTAGTAGTAGTAGTAGTTGCTGTTGTTGTACTAGTCCGACCGCAAGAAAATAATCAAGAATAAAAAGGAGAAGGAGAGGGAAGAGGAGGAAGGGGAGGGAGGGCAGGAGGGGAGGAGGGGAAGGAAGTACACAGTAATAAAAAGGAAAGCATAACAGTAACAAGACATACAAGAAAAATATAAGGAAAACGAAAGTAAGTAAAGTAAGAACAAGAAATATAAGAAAGAGAAATCAGAAAAATGATGAGAAGAAAGAAAAACAATAAAAGGATGCTGCTGAGGAAATAAAATATGCAAATAAAATTGTTAAAAACAAAAAAAAAATGGCAAAGACAAAAGAAACAACATACCAATAAATAACTATTTGTCTCTCTGATTAAAAACAATTTGGAAAGATGTTAATTTAATATTTCTTAATTATAGAGATATTAATTTTAAAACACAATAATTTAATATGTTCGACTCGTTGTTTGCTTTTCTTCTCTATTTCTCACACTGAGGCACACACACACACATGTATATATGTGTGTGTGTATGTGTGTGGGGGTGTGTGTATGTGTGTGTGGGGGTGTGTGTGTGCGTGCGTGTGTGTACAAATGTGCATGTTGTGTATATGTATATACATATGTATGTATTTGTGTGTCTATCCTTGTCTATTCTTGTGTGTGTCTCTGTGTGTGTGTGTATGTGTGTGTGAGCGCGCGCGCTTGCATGTACGCATATATGTAATTGCGTATGTTTTCTTTCTGTTTTCCCTTGTTCTGAAATTGCAGACAATTTATTTTATTCGGAAGATAAAAAATAGAATAGAGTAGTAGTAGTAGTAGTAGTAGTAGTAGTAGTAGTAGTAGTAGTAGTAGTAGTAGTAGTAGTAGTAGTGGTGATGGTGGTAGCAGCAGCAGCAGCAGCAGTATTTAAGATTTGTGATCAAACGCCTTCCAGCTATGAGCATATCTGTTTTTCTGCCATAGTCTGCCGAGGGCTACATTCACACGTTATCGAGCCCCTAGATCTGTGAGCTCCCTGAGCAACTGCCCAATTTGCCCATGTCTTATGACAGCAAGCACTGGTTGTGATCTACGTAGTTTATCACCATAACATTCATCGATAAATTTTAAAAGTTGTCCGCGACAGTGAATAAGTGGAAGCGTTACAGCGGTTCTTTACGTTCTGAATGCCAAAGTATTTGTGATGAACATATCTATATTTAAACAAGAACATAAGGTTCTTATATAAAGCAATATATGTCGTTAGACAAACGAGAAACAACCTTAGTATTTTTCAATGAAAACTCCCATGAAAATGAATAGTACTTGTCAATGAAGATAGAAAAGTGCATTCGTCAATATAATAGGCTGGACTGCCTGCGAAAAAGCCAAGACTGCTACAATACAACTAACCACGAAAGAGTTCACGGTGAAATACTCTCCAAAAGAAAATAATCCTTTCTACTATAGGCACAAGACCTGAAATTTGGGAGAGGGAATAGTCGATTACATCGACCACAGTACACAACTGGTACTTATTTTATCGATCTAGAAAGGACGAAATGTTAAGTCAACCTCGGTGGAATGTTTTTCAAAACAGAAACAAAGAAAGAAAATATTATTCACTCAATAACACACAGGTAGTATGAATGCACGTAATCTCCAGTCAGCGTGGAAGTAGTGACACCTGAGCAGCAGCAGCAAATTTCTTACTACTTTTAAACTAGTGGCCGTTTATGCTCCGACTGAAACTAAAACAAAAGATGTTTTCAGATATCATGACGTTTTCCTGTGGAAATGTCTCACATTCAGGATTGTGAGTGACTGGAAGGACACCTTACACGTATGTGTAGAATCTTCCCACAGAGGAGAGGTGAAAAATCCTTGCAAATCTTCAGTTTTAATTGCCAGAATAGTATCAGGATTATTCAGATGTACCGTTGTTAACTTGGACAAATTCCAGCTGGTTGTTTATAGCATCCATAGGGTTTTTGTTAGATTAAAACATACGAACAGTCGTGAAAATACAGCCAGGATATTCGTCTAAGGTGGTTCAATCTTGGCCATTTCGCCACGCATAACTTTTTATGTAATATTCACAGAAAATACTAGACACTAAACTTTGTGCAGTTAAAATTCGACGCACCGAAACTTCATGTCTAAAATGTCTAAAAGACCACACAAGCTGTTTAAATTTGCTTCATGTGAAATATGGAGTAATTTATGAAACCAAAAATTGCATTTATCAACGAAAAACAAACACAAAAGGAACAGCAAATTAACAATAAAAAAAGCATAAAATTTATAATCTTCGAAATCTGCTTCAGGGAAAGTATAGCTGATTTGAAACTTATCTAATTCTGGATGATACAATAATACAATGAAGATTACTGATATGGATTCTTGCATTAACAAGATTGGATTTAACCATTCTAAACGCACACACACACACACACACAATCCCACACATATGTATGTACGCTTATGTGCAGGAGGTGAAGTTAAAAGGTAGGGAAAAATCAAGATTACATGCATCCTCGATGTAGATGTAATTTTGTATCAAATTCAATAAGTTATATGTATATATATGTCTAACGTATGTGTGCGCGTGCGTGTGCGTGCGCGCATGCATGTGTGTGAAATTATCTACATATATATATATATACTACATACTACATATATATATATATACATACATAGTGATATTTGCAGAAGCATGCACAAATACACACAAACCCATGTATGTACCTACGTAAGTATGTATGCTTTTATATATTCGAGCGTACACTTACATGCATATATATATATATATATATATATATATATATATATATATATATATATATATATATATATAACAATGAAGTAGAGAAATTTGAAAAGACAATACGAAACCGGTTATTTCTCAAAATACAATGTTTATATACCAAAAAGATTTTATAACATTGTTCTAACATTTTTCTAAGATTTTTCTGACATAATTTAAATATATACTTTAACCATGTAACACAAGCCTTCTGTAGTTTTTTCACTCTTATTATCTTTTATATATATATATATATATATATATACTTTGTTTCATTATTCTTTTACTTAGTTCAGTCATTTGACTGCGGTCATGCTGGAGTAGCACCTTTAGTCGAACAAATCGACTCCATGACTTATTCTTTGTAAGCTTAACACTTATTCTATCGGTTTCTTTAACCGAACCGCTAAGTTGCGGGTAAGTAAATACACCAAAATTGTATATGTATATATATATATATATATATATATATAGACCCTGCTATGTCAAGATGGACCTATATATTCTTCCTCTGCTCTCTCCCACTTGGTTTTAATATGTTGCCACATTTGTAATATGTCTTTTTTTCTACATTTTTTCGTGCAGCTGAAGATTGCTCTTCATATTGCATTTAAGGTAATGCTCACATTATTTAAATAAATTGAAGTAGCATGAAACGTGCGTACTGCAATCACTTTTGAAATCCGTGTTGCTTATTATTTGATTTTAATCACCCATCCTTTTGGGATGTGATATTCGGGTGCCTTCGCATAAGTACCATATTCAAGCCTTGAATATATATATATATATATATATATATATATATATATATATATATATATATATATATATATATATATATATATATATATATATATATATATATATATATATATATATATATATATATATATATATATATATATATATATTATTTCGTTAAGGTTACTTCTACAGATATTCCATAGAAATTATAGCCAGCATTGATTTTTGTTACATTGTTTCGCATCGAGACGTCAAATGTGAACAAACCATGAGATCGAAGACAAAAATAGGTTAATGAGTGTATACGCCATATTTCGTCGGGTTTTACCCCTTCATTAGCACTCATCTAACCCATTCTCGCCTCCTAACACATTGCCTATATAGCCACCGTATACAGTGGTGTTAAGTTATTGGATATACCAAGTTTCATATTAAACGTATTCCTGGAGCTTGGTTCGTAAATACTAATGATTTGTAGGTAAGTGATATTTCGTTATGCAACCATAATAAACTATAAAGTAACTACAAATCATTAGTATTTATAATTTCTGTAGAACATCTGTAGAAATAACCTTAACAAAATAATGCAAAAAGGCACTGCTAACGCAGTAGAAGGTGATAATGACTTATAGAAATATTTAATATACTTTATAGCATATAGTTGCCTAACGAAACACTACATACCTACAAATCATTAATATATATATATATATATATATATATATATATATATATATATATATATATATATATTCTTTTTTTTTGTTTGTTTCAGCCATTTGACTGTGGGCATGCGGGACCACCACTTTTACTCAGGCAAATCGACCTCATGCAGGACTTATTCTTTGAAAGCCTAGTACTTATTCTATCGGTCTTTTGCCGAACAGCTAGTTTACGGGGACGTAAACACAGCAGCATCGGTTGTCAAGTGATGTTTGGTGGTGGGGGACAAATACAGACACACAAGCATATACACCCACACATACATATATATATGTGTGTGTGTGTGTGTGTGTGTGTGTGTGTGTGTGTGTGACACATACATATATATATACAACAGACTTCTTTCAGTTTCTATCTACCAAATCCACTCACAAGGCTTTCTATAGTAGAAGACACTTGTCCAAAAATGCCACAAATTGAGACTGAACCCAGAATCATGTGGTTGGTAAGCAAGCTCGTTGCTACATAGCCACTCCTGCATCTATATATATTATATGGCCGTTTATGTTACGAGTGACGCTAAAGCAAAGTACGTTTCAGAAATCATGATGTTTGCCTGTGAAAATCTCTCATTCATGATTGTGGGTGATCGGTATGACTTCTTACACGTACGTAGAGATTGTGTAGAAACTTCTCAAAGAGGAAATCCTTGCAAATGTCTGCGTGTTTGTGTGTGTATGTACACATACAAACAGATATACGTATTCGCACCAGCACACACTTGTGTGCTCATATATATATATACTCGTACATAATTACACACACGCATAGGCAAACGTAATCAATGATTATGTGGGAATATGTGTGTATGCGCTTTTGTACATGGATACATGTGTACATGTTCCTTAGCATGAGAGTATATTTGCGTGTGGGATCTGTATATGTGTAAGGATATGCATGCTAGATATCCTAAAATTTTCATCGTATTGCTTTCCTGTCTGTGTCAGGGAGAGTGTAATATATTACAATGAAGTAGGGACATTGGGAGAATTATGATCATACAGTGAAGTGAATATAAATTGAAATGCTTTCAAACATGTATTCCAAAACACATGAGTATCTTGGTTTAGCATGTAGAAACTTCTTATTCTATGATATTTTAATGTTGTGGTCGTGCACGTTAATAGAACTGTTATCAATCCAGCAGTATTGTAGCATATTCTATTTCATGTAAATTGTCATGAATCACTCGACCCGCTGCAGTGCAGCAACACAACGTGAATCATCATTTTTCATCATATTACAAGCACTTAAATCAAGCGATCTTGTTATCCTTCTATATAAACATCCAGTTACATTGTCTGCCAGTGAGATTTTACAATACAGATTTGTCAATAAGTGTACATGAAAAAGTATTCAATAGCACTTTCTTATTTCGTTTCAATAATTTTTATGTAGAATTCATTAATATTATAACTTCCTAATAGTGCGATATTTGTAGTTTGATATCATGTCCGTTTATTACCTTGTTTGCATTACGAGATGGATATAATGTCTGCAAATTAGGTTTCATCAGAGTTTATGTGAAAAAGATGCGTATTAGCGCGTATCTCTCACTCTCTTTTCTCTCTTCTCTCTCACTTGCTCTCTTTCTCTCTCTTTCTCTCGCCCGTCATCTTCATCTCTCTCTCACTGTCCCTCTCTCGCCGCTCATCTCTTTCTCTCGTCCTTCTCTCTCCTCTCTCTCTCTCCCGTCTTGCCCTGAACATTATAACTAAAACATTATTTTAGAGGAATATATCTGGATTTTGTACGATATATATATATATATATATATATATATATATATATATATAGCAAGCAGTTCATCTTCCGAACGTACCGATGAAATTATCTTTCCATAAAATGTTCTATAAACTAATGACATCATTCGGTTGCAATACAAAACAGAAGTGTTAACGTTCAGTACACTTAATGACATATCTGTATTTTTTGGTCATTTGTTTATATTTAAAAAATTGTTGCTTCAAATCGGAGAATAAATATCATTATGATATATATTATATTACAGTTATACACACACACACACACACACACACACACACACACACACACACACACATATATATATATATATATATATATATATATATATATATATATATATATATATATATATATATATAAACATAGACGGTTTAGATATAGATTCAAGGCTTGAATATGGTACTTATGCGAAGGCACCCGAATATCACATCCCAAAAGGATGGGTGATTAAAATCAAACAATAAGCAACACGGATTTCAAAAGTGATTACAGTACGCACGTTTCATGCTACTTCAATTTATTTAAGTAATGTGAGCATTACCTTAAATGCAATATGAAGAGCAATCTTCAGCTGCACGAAAAAATGTAGAAAAAAAGACATATTACAAATGTGGCAACATATTAAAACCAAGTGGGAGAGAGCAGAGGAAGAATATATAAGTCCATCTTGACATAGCAGGGTCTATCTAGCCTGATAGACCCTGCTATGTCAAGATGGACTTATATATTCTTCCTCTGCTCTCTCCCACTTGGTTTTAATATGTTGCCACATTTGTAATATGTCTTTTTTTCTACATTTTTTCGTGCAGCTGAAGATTGCTCTTCATATTGCATTTAAGGTAATGCTCACATTACTTAAATAAATTGAAGTAGCATGAAACGTGCGTACTGCAATCACTTTTGAAATCCGTGTTGCTTATTGTTTGATATATATAAACATATGTATACACATCTATCAATATATGTATATGTGCATACTTGAAGAGAAGTATCAAAAACATGTGGATATAACTGTGATATTGAGAATGTCATAAGAACTTTCCACTAATGAAGCCAAACAAAATTAATCCGTATCGTATTTGCATACAAATATTAGTATAGATACCTGCAATCATTGGGAATCTTGAGGGGAAACATATTTATAAACATTTATTTCTCAAACACATTTTCTCTAACACACATTCCCAAACACATACGTTGTGTTATTAATTCAAGATAGTGGAATGTCATATCAAATGCGCTTCGTTTATTCTTTGAAAAAATGTTTTAATAATCACTTAACTGTAAATTAATGTTTGTCAACAGTTTAATTGAAGCGCCGACGTTATTTGCTTGAAGAAATTTTCTCTAAAAGCTTTCTTCCTATCAGAGGAACCAAGAGATATTTCTCCTCTAATAAGATACTCAATTAACCTGGAAACTTGTTTAGGCCATCTTATTTTTCCGTGTGCGAATCAAAAATCAAGATGTATTCAAATGTATTTGAATTTACACAGTGGAAGAGTAAAAAAATTGTCGATTATAATACTATCAATATTTCTAAGGTCCCCTACTGCATGGAATCTAGTGGCATATGCGCATTTATGAGACCCCCTTCGGTCATGACTGACTATGGGATTGTACCTTGAAAGTTACCCTCTCAGGCACAAGTCCGGGCAAGGTTGTTTATGGATGATCAGCAGTCGCCCATACATACCGGTCTCCCCTGTCCACGCCACTAGTGTTACCCAAGGAAAAGGCAAAGGGTAATACCGCTTGGCAAATGTCACGTCGCAACTCATTTCTACAGCTGAGTGAACTGGAGCAACGTGAAATAAAGTGTCTTGCTCAAGAACACAACATGCAGCCTGGCCCGGGATTCGAACTCACAACCACATGATCGTAAGCTCGACGCTCTAACCACTGAGCCATGCGCCTTCATACGCATTTATATACACAGAATAAATACACATGTTTGCATATATAAGCTTGTATATGCACACATACAGCCACACATGCAAGGCATCTTCAAATGTTACCCGACGTATTTGTGTCGTCAAAACTAATGCTGTGGGAGCAAAATTCTTTGGATGGGAGATGACACCACTCTTTCTGAACATACATCAAAATTTCCGCGCCGGTAGGCTGCATCAGTTCCCGACAGTCATACTTATACAGACGTGAAGTATGCCCTCGACGGATTTATTTTTTGTTTTCACTGAAGGTATTCAGCAGAGATATTGCATCAAATATTGTCAAAAGCTCTGTAGTACTCGAGCTTAAAGCATCCAGAAGATTTAGCAGATCATTGACGATGATGCCATGGGCAAACTTTAAATCATGGAGTGGTACAACCGCTTCAAGCATGGCCATACTTCAGTGGACAGTAAGACATATTCAAGCAGGCCATCGGCAAAGCTGAAACTAGGACCCCATTGAGAATATTCGGCCAGAAGTCATGACAGACCGTCGTGTAAAAATCCAGGAAATCACTCATGAAATGTAAATAAGCATATTCTATTTTAGTGGAGTATTTGCGCGTGCAGAGAGTCGACGAAGAAATAAAATCGAATACTTTTTGAACACACCTCATAATCCAAGCTTTCCTCGTCTAGAACAATGCATCACTTGTTCAACAGGCTCCTTACTCTCCCTACTTTCCCTCCTTGGCACTGTATGACTTTGGTTCTTCTCCAATCAGAAAATCACGTTAAAAGGGAATCGATTTGAGTTACCAGTGGAAATTGTAAGAAAAGCGACTGCAGAGCTCAACTGCATTCCAGAGGCGTTCCAGAGGTGTTACTAATAGTGACAGAGCCGCTGGAAGAAGTGTGTGAACTCCCAAGAGGAGTATTTTGAAGGTGATCAAATAAAATTTATGAAATGTACAATTTTTTTTTTGATGCCCTGAACCGGATACTTTTTGAACGCGTTTCCTATACATCCATACGTACATAACTAGGTATGTATGTATGTATGTATGTATGTATGTATGTATGTATGTATGTATGTATGTGTGCATGTATGTATGTATGTGCGCATGTATGTATGTAGCACTATATGTAGTTGTCATATAATTTTTTCCCTATTTTCCTCTCCTGGTGCATCTCTCTTTCACGCCCTATCTAATTAAAGTTTTCTTTAATTTTAATTATTTGCCTGAAATTTCAATGCATAGGGAATTTACTTTCAATCAATGAACGAATTAGAATCTAATTAATTAGATCTTTATTATAAAATACATTTTGACCCAAAACCACATCATTTTGCGAAGGATTTTAGATTTTGAAAATCAATCTAAATTCCATTGTAATAAAGTTTAGCACAAAAGCTTGTCAGTACAATATAACTGTGACTTGACAAAATTATGGAATCGCTTTCTATAGTAATGATGGCTATTGTATCAGAAGTGCGATAGCAGCAAAATCTGTGAAATATAAGTATAATTTTTTTCTGTATTGACAGACATATCTTTACCTGTGTGTTAAAAATCATACCACTGTTGATATGTTTTTTCATCCACCTGAAGTACACATTTTCTTTTTTTCTCCCTGCTAGAGTCTTTTTCTTTCCATTTTTCTAGTGTGGACATTTTCTTATCCCTTCCTTCTGGAATTCACTTCCTTTTTACCTCCTTGAGTTCACTTCCTCTCTTCCTTCTGCAGTCAATTTCATTTTAATCCTCCTGGGTTAAAGAAATCAAATACTGGTCAATTAAGCAAATACCTTTAAAATAATAAAACAGCCTCCTAAATTTATGTCTAGTTAGAAATGATTATTTAGTAGAAAGATGATAAATAAAATCCTTCTGATATGTTACGTTGGATATTCTGTCACTTTCAGCGAGAAAAGTGCAGTTAGTCGATTAATCGAAATATCTAACCTCTAAGTGGCTGACTGTTTCGCAGTTACATGTTTCCTTAACGTAATTGTCAGGTCGAATCCACAAAACATTGTGATAAGCGTGAAAGGTGGTAAAACTGCAGAACCGTTAACAACCAGGGCAAAATGCTTAGCGACATTTTGTCCGTCTTTACGTTCTGAGTTCAAATTCAACCGAGATCGACTTTGCCTTTCATCTTTTCGAGGTCGATAAAATAAGTACTAGTTGTGCACTGGGGTCAATGTAGTCGAATTATCCCTCCTTCCAAATTGCTGACCTTATGCCAAAATTTGAAATCAATATTGCGATGAGAGCAGGGTAAAATTTAAACAAGTTATTACCCTCTTTCAATCCACCCCATTACTCCCCGCAAAGTTTGAGGTCTTGGTAGAAGACACTTGCCCAAGCTACCACTTACTGTAATTGAACCTGGAATCTCATGAATGTAAGGCGAACTTCTTTACCATATATATATGTCAACATCCATTTAACCATTACATGTCACCATTTATTATCTTTTATTACTTAATTATCTATTAACAGTTTTTGGTATTTAATTCATTTTAGCATCTTCTTGTATATTATTATATTTTGAAGAATACTTTCATTGAATTTAACTTTATATTACTGCAATCATGTAATCTTTTCAGTCATTGGTCATTGGATTGCATTCAACTATGAAGTGCCGTTACGAACTTCAAGTAATTAAGATTTTTATATAACCCCTACTGCAATAGTTATTTCGATCTATATTTATCAAGTGGTTTAATTATATATATTTTTGGGGGGTGGGGGACATAAAACTAATATTAAAAGGCAGACTTATAGTTAAACACACAATGGTTATTTATGGAGCGTTTGAGGGAGCTTAAGAAGAGGTTTTGTCGCGTCTGTGGTAATACAATGCACCAGTCCACAATTCCTTCCTGGTGTTCAACTACTTGACAGAGACGAGCGTCAAAATTGTCCCTAATCCTCCCTGTGATTTTTGGTTGTTCCATATGCTGGAGGGGAACGTCATGGGCAATCATTTTGAAGGTACTTGGAAGATGAAGGAAACTGTGACAATAGTCTTGGACACCATCAGTTTAAAGACCTTCAAATTCGGGGTGTCCAGAACCATTGTCACAGCTTCCTTCATCTTCTGTGGGGCCTTCATCTTCTATGGAACTTCTATGGGGCCTTCACAAAGTGGCTAGAGTGTGGCATTGAAGAGCATTGACTTCAGAGGATCGTACTTTGAAGATTAGTTTTGCAACTTGTTTTGAAATTAATGAATGTCACCCATCAAAATGTCTCGAAACTTCTGGAATGAACCTTGTATATTTCATGCTTCGTGGATGGGAGCAACAGAGTAGAACCAAAAATGATGAAGCAAATATTTCACCGCATTTCGTGACACCACATTTGATCTAGTTTTCTGGTTTTCCTAGAGTTAATTGTTTTATTCCACTCATCTGGAAGAGATAAAACATATACAAGTCAGTAAGTGACTTTGATTAGTTCATGACATTAGCCATCTTATAAATAAATAATATCACATTAGGATATACAGAGATTATTAAGTGCTTAATGTATAGCTGTCAGATAAAAGGTTTCTTAGAGAGGCTGTTATAAGTAGTGTGAAGGCAAATATATATATATATATATATATATATATATATATATATATATATATATATATTGTACGATACAAACAAGAAGATATTTTTTCCGAACGCTGAATTCCCGTGAGAACTGCAGAAATATTGGGTAAATTAACTTTTGAAGGCAAGAAGAAACTTGTCAACAGACAGCCATGGGATTCGAACCCACATCCCTCAAGTTTCCGGATGAGTGCTTTACCGTTACGTTAAACTTCCAGCGGCCAAACTTACGCTGATTTAAACGCGCTAAATAGTTAACCGAACAAAATATAAAAATACTTATAAGCAAACTAACATTTGTTTTATTAGAAGCGTTGAAAGGTGTATTGTACAATACAAAAAATACCTTTTTTTCCACTTTTTAAGGGTAATTTACCCAGTATTCCTGTTGTTATAACGGCAAATTCCGCGTTCGAAAACAATATCTTCTTGCTTATAACGTACAATACACATTTCGCCGCTTATCATAAAAAAACGCCAGTTTGTTTATATTTATACACACATACACGCACGCACGCACACACACACGCACACACACACAAACACACACGCACACACACACACAAACACACAAGCACACACACACACACACACATATATTTATATATGAATATACTTATATTGTAGCGAGAATGAATCATTCTCAAATCCAAGGAATCCATAAACATTATTTTGCTGTTTCAAACTTGAATCTCATCAGTTTTGCAGAAAGTTTAATTTTAAAATACTTCCAAAAGTTTTTTTGCTATGTATTGGCAAACATTTATTTATTACTACTACTACTACTACTACTACTACTACTACTACTACTACTACTACTACTACTACTACTACTACTACTACTACTACTATTATTATTATTATTATTATTGCTATCATTGAGTGACACAGGGATAAAATATACGAAGCCCAGTATAGCCATCATGACTACCTGTCCGATAAGGGTACACCAGGCAATGCATCACAACTATATGAGTGCGACATGCTGGTCTCATATCAAGATAAACAGCACATGACCTTGCTGATGAGGCCTAGTTAAAATTTTCTTCAGTTCGAGTAGCCCATCCCACTGAAAAGTTCCCTGAATAAGGGTTGTTTGAGGATGTTGAAAGAAACACCCATGTTTCTAGTGGTGTATTATCCAAACCCCAAAGAATTTCTCTGATCACATGGCTATGATGCTCCCCCACTACTTCTGCTCCTGATCAGAAATGTACATATCGCCAGCTACCAAGGGACATGCTCCACTGGTTAAGGTCAAACAACTGACAAGCAACTCTGTAGTATTGAGCAGAATATTTACAGTAGCCAATCTTTTATACCAAGACAAAACAATGTACACGATAACACTTCCAATCAGTTAAGAAGTCATGAGAGCCACTACCTGTTACTGCATCAGGGCATTTACTCTAATAATAATAATAATAATAATAATAATAATAATAATAATTATTATTATTATTATTATTATTATTATTATTATTATTATTATTATTATTATTATTATTATGTTTACGATCACAATATATTGGCAATAGATTGGCAATAAATATATTTGCACAAGGCGGTGAGCTTGCAGACTCGTTAGCACGCCGGACAAAATGTTTAGTGGCATTTCGTCCGTTTTTACATTCAAAACTTAAATTCCGCGGAATTAAACTTTGCCTTTCATCCTTTCGGAGCCGATATATTAAGTACCAGTTGAGGATTGGGGCTGATGTCTTCAACTTACCCCATTTCTGGAACTTACTGGCCTGGTGCCAACATTTGTAACCTATAAATATACCTGCACTCTTATATATAGATAAACATGTATGTGTAGGTGTGTGTATATAAGAGTACAATGTGTGTGTGTATGTATATATACATGTGTGTTTGTGAGTGAATTATGTATGTATGCATATACATGTGTGTGTGTGTGTGTGTGTGTGTGTGTGTGTGTGTGTGTGACTATTTTTGCCCAGTCTATGTGGAATAATGATAGGTCTACATTAGCACATACTTTACAATCATTTTATGTTTATAGATATGTGTACGTGCTAAAAATCTCAAGACAGATGATGCTGTGAAATTAATACACAGTGGGGGGAGACACAGAAAAGTATATTTACGTCGTTATGAAGACGGTGGTGGCAGTGGAGGAGTTGGTGGTGATGGTTGGGGGGGCGTCGTCATCGTGGAGGTGGTGGTGGTGGTGACAATGACGACGACAACGATGATGATGATGATGATGATGATGTTCATTTGTGCTAGTGCTGTTTGCCGTGATGATGATGATGAAGATGACTGATTGCTGCAACGATGCTTGTGCTAAAGATGTAGCAATAATAAACCATTGTATATAATAGCTTTAAGGTATTTAAAAGAAGTGGGGAAAATAGATAGTTATTGGATCTCATTTTGTCAGGAAAACGAGAAAACTATTAGATGCAAGTATCGCCACATTGTCCCATCAAATTGTTAAGGAATCTCTTTACCAAAGGTCAACTGAAGAAATAAGGAAAAAGACCTTGAAAATAGCTGCAGGGTGCTGTATATATCCAATCGCTCGGGTTTCTATGCGTTTTTATTCTCCCATATCCTTTTTCTGTTTCATAAGAAGATTTACATATATATGTATATATGTATATATACATACATATATATATATATGTGTGTGTGTGTGTGTGTGTGTGTGTGTGTGTGTATGTATGTATGTATATATATCTTTATATATATATACAGTATATATACACACACACACATATACATATATTCATATGCATGTATGTAGTATGTCTATCATATATATATATATATATATATATATATATATATATATATATATATATATGCATACATATATATATATATATATATATATATATATATATATATATATATATATATATATATATATATATATATATATATATATATATATATATGCATGCATATATATATACATTTATATGTGTGTGTGTGTTTGTGTGTAAATATACATACACACATATTATTTACCTTTAATTTTCAGTATTATCAAAAATATGTAAGCACCATCCACCAAAAACAAGGAAAGTATTATAATCATTTATCGTTGGTTTTATCACTGGTCTTTATGTTTTGTTTTAATATGAATTTGAACTACATTTGCTTACCCAGATATTATAATTTATAGAGCTACATCACTAACGACTTGGAAAATAACAGATGTGTTTGTTTGGTTTTAATCCCACACTATCTGAATGAGTATATATGAGCCGGATGAATATATACATTCCTATTTCCATCACACCACTCTTCTCTTGTTAAACTGCATGTTTAGGACTACATTATTCAATGTATAGCTTCCTTTCAAACATAGTGGTCGTTTGACGTGAGAGAGATTACACTGTTTTCTCTTGCAGATCGGGTAAGCCACATTAGACTTCACCCGTTACCTCGTCGTTGAATGTTATTGGTTTTAAAGTTCCGACAAACCCAAATTACATACTTATAGCAAAGTCTTGATTATTTGATTTCCGAGTAACAGTGTACCATTTTCTTTGCTACTAGTAATATAAATATTTTATTTTAAATATAATTTCCCGAATTATCTGATATATTAAGCCAAATGTTAAATTTTGTACCAAATAGTGTTGAATCATTGAAATATTGTTGAAAGGCGACGAGCTGGCAGAAACGTTAGCACGCCGGGCGAAATGCATCGCGGTATTTCGTCTGCCGCTACGTTCTGAGTTCAAATTCCGCCGAGGTCGACTTTGCCTTTCATCCTTTCGGGGTCGATTAAATTCAGCACCAGTTATGCACTGGGGTCGATGTAATCGACTTAATCCCTTTGTCTATCGTTGTTTGCCCCCTCTATGTTTAGCTCCTTGTGGGCAATAAAGAAATGTGAAATACCGTTGAATGATTGATTTCTTTCCCAAACATCTAGTGTTGCGAACATATACCACAATTTTTTCCCCTTGTGTGATAAATAAATTAATTACCTGGCGATTTCCTACACATACGGAATTTACAATATTCATGAAAATTTAGAAAGACTATTCTTACAGTTGCCTAACATTTAGCAGATGCATCGTGTATCGCGTAATCTAAGCCATAATTTTACTTGTTTTACCGGTTTCAGTTATTGGCTTTCTGCCTAGCCTTGAAAAATATCAATTTCGGCACTTTATTTCACTCTAGTAACATTTTATCTGTCTCTAATTATAATCTCTATTATTTGCATATTTGAGAAACTGCTTTTCCATTTGGCCACACGAATTTCAGTCTGAAATAAAGAAAAACACATAAGTTTAGCAGATAATCTTAATTTTGATATGTATCTTATTTTTTCACTCTTATTCCATGCTCATTTCGAATTTCAGAATACATAAAATCGATTTGTTCTTAATGTTTAACCCTACGTCAAACTTGTTCGTTCACACTGAACCGAACACTTACCACTTTGGTTTCAGATTCAGTACATTTAGGACACTATTATCGAATGCTTTCCAGTTCTTAAGATGGAAGGGTGTAATTTGAGAAAATTTAGGCAGCTATTTCTAGCATATGAGGTAGCAACTTTAAGTGTACATTTTTGTACTTGACATAAATCTGAATTTTGGTATTAGTAGTTGTCTTTTGATTGTCCTACAAACTGCTTCAAAGTGGGTGGCCACATTTCTATCAAAATTTCCTATATCTTTTTTGAAAATATTTTTCTTGTATCTGGTATGTAAAAGTAGGCAAATTTCTCCCTGTTTTGAAAATCTGGAAATTGAATGAGAGGGCTAAGGATCAAATAGCTTTATTCAGACTTGTGTGCAGGCTAAAGAAGATGCAAACTGAATTGCAGTATTTTTAAAGTAATGAGGTACTATTAGCGCAACACAGTATGAGCAGTTCAGAGAAATAGCCATGATAACTAATAATCTTTAGATCGGTTGATGTTTCTCGTGGGACTATCATTGAAATCAGGTGTATGCTTCTGATAGGATTGCCTTTAGTGTATAATATGTAACATTCCGCCCCACTTGAAAACAATTTCAGTATTGTTTCATTCGAGAATAGTACATTCTATCAGTGTGTGTAAATTTACTAACCTTTCTAGTATAAATCTGTACAATTAATTATTTGTTTAATCAATTAAACAGAAGTAATAGGGTAATTTAAATGTCCATTCAGACACATCCTCTAAAGACGTAACAGCTATAAAAATTTTGGTGAAAATTCAGTAAACTGTTTCACTTAACGAAACGTTCTACTAATGATTTCTTGTAAAAGTTTTCTTTATTTTCACTTTTATTGATTCTTTTATTATTATTATTATTATTATTATTATTATCTTGTTGAGATTATTTTAATGTCGATGTCTACTGTTTTCCAGTTAAAATGTTTTGTGTGATGTTAATTATTCTTTTATGTAAAACAATACACCAACAAAGACACAATACATGAACACATGAATATTTATTTGAAGAACTAAGTATCTATTTAAATAGATGTCAGTTAATGTTTTCTTTTATTCGTCATGGTAATAACATCTGAGAACAGCAGAAGAATTACTGTCATTATAACTAGAAATGTGAAATAAAATATAAAAGCTTTCATTGTGAGACCAATAAATTGGCTGCGATATAGTAGCACTCATCACTTATCTGGATTCTGTACGCTAGGTATACACCAATGAAAATAAATTGTAAAGAGTTTAATTGAAAACAGATTTTAAAATAACTACTTTCTGATATTTTGTGTGTGTATTTTGTAATATAAACTTGCATTTATTTTACTAAAACAATTAGTTTATAAACAATTGAGTGTCCATTCTTTGGTAAGAAGAGATTTGACGTTATACATAGGTTCAATGTACAAATGTAAAAACTGCTGCAGGTTTAATGTAACTAAAAAACAGAACATTTAGTTTCAGTTTAGTTTAGTTTGTTATCTTTAATTTAACGTTTAAACAAACATTTCTTTGTTTCCTCCAATTAAATTAGTTGTTTTCTACGAATTCTTAATTAGGTACTTTCACTTTATTTCTTGATATAAGTGTACATATATGTGTGTGCGTATGTGTATATGTATGTATAAATTATGTGCGTGAATGTTTATTTATATAATTGCTTTAACCACGTGGTTATACATCGCTACACACGTATATATATATATATATGTGTGTGTGTGTGTGTGTGTGTGCATATATATATATATATATATATATATATATATATATATATATATATATGTATATATATATATATATGTATTACTAATATATACTTCCTTATCTATATATTAACAGACATACAGCTATACACACGTATGTGCGTTTGTGAATATTTGTCTATATATACGTGTATATATATATATATATATATATATATATATATATATATATATATATATATATATACTATCATCTATGCACATTAATACGCTCTCTCACACAGACATTCACATACATCCAAATTTTTGTATGAATGTATGTGTGTGTGTGTGTGTGTGTGTGTGTGTGTGTGTGTGTGTGTGTGTGTGTGTGTGTATGTGTGTGCACGCATGTATATGAGGTATAGTACACTTACATATTTTGGATAGTGACTGTAAGTTATTAGATGACTAGGCAAACACATAATTCTATAAAGAAATCAAAGATTTCCACGTTTTCTCATTTTTATAAACATATTGACAATAGAACATCTAAATTGATGGGACTAATAAGTAATGAAATGACTTACTTTCATTCCTTCTATAAAACAAAAAAGAAAAAAACCAAAGTACTTATAATAAGATTTCTATACCAAATGAAATCTTTAAAATGAAAAATGAATTAACATTTCATTGAAGTTGGCAGCAACAGTAATTATTTAGTCAATAAAAATAACGTGATAATGAAGGAGTGGAATAAAAAACGTACTTTAATTTCTTACCTTTCATTATACTCCTTTGAAGTTCAAATAATCTAATACCATAGAATTAAAAAAATAAACGAATGAGATAGAAAGCATGGTTATATAGTGGCTACTATATGTGCGTGTATATGTGTGTGTATGTATATATATATATTTATATATATATACGTATACATACACATATATATCTACATACATACATACATACATATATACATATATATATATATATATATATATATATATACATACGTATATGCATATATACATGTTTACACACACACACACACACATACACACATATATATATATATATTTAAACATATATATGTATACATATATACATATATATATATATATATATATATATATATATATATATATATATATATATATATATACTAGTTTTTGTCATTGCTGTTGTATTCTTTTACTGCGTAGCTTTTTTTTTACCACGTCTTTGCTGCTCTATGTTTCTTTATATAACTATTTATTTATTTTATCTTATTTATAAATTAACTTCCTGTGAACTAGGTCTTGAAAGTGCTTCATAAAATACAGGATAATGCCGTGGAATAGATTTTTTTTAATGTAAACAATAAAGCGGAAAGTAAAAAGGAAATCGGAAAAGAAAAAATAAAGTAATAATGATATGAAGGTATCAAGTCGACATTTCTTTATGATGTTAACAATTCATCTCTAAAGACAAAAGGCCGCATGCGCGTGAGTATATAATGAAATTTGATGAAAACATGTGAATTTATACTCACACACGCGCAACGCGCACACACACACACACACACATGCACATACACACATACACACATACACACGCACACACACGCACGCTCAGAAGCCCGCATGCACGCACACATACATGTGTGCATATACATATAAACACACACATATATGTGCGCCTACACATGTTTACAAATACACACACGCGCACACTTACACAGACATAGAGGCATATATGCATATAAACATATGCACACGTAAACACATATGTACATTTACACAAATACACACGTATACAGAAATGCACACAACGTACACACACGCGCACACATATACGTATACATATATAGACACGTAGGTATATAGCTAGGTGTAATAGTGTTAATTTGTGTGTTTGTGTCCGTATCAGTATGTAGATGTGCACACGTGTATGTATTTAAGTTCATGTGTTTATGTTTGTGAATGAATGTGTTGAACGTTTTCCTTTCCAAATAAGTGACTGGGTGAATAAATGAGTATGTATATATCTTCGAAATACATAAGATATAACTGTGTGTATAAGAATGTAAGTGTTTGTGCGCTACTAGTGGATGGGCTTGTACACAGCACATTTCCAGTAACAAAAAATCAACTAGTATCTTGGTCTATTAACATGAAGAAAGTTATTACTGCCATTAGCCTGCTCATACATATTCATTAACTTTTACAAATTAAATCTGAACAAAATCTGAAAAGAAAAGAAGCAGACAAAAAGTAGGACAATAGAAAATATCAGCATATGTCGTTTGTTTGTTTTCAAGTATTAATGAATTGCACTTAATTATGTGAATATTAATGCGTCTACATATCCACAAAAACAAATAGTCACACACGCAGAACACACACACACACACATGTATGTATGAATGTATGTATGTACGTATTTGTGTGCGTGTGTGTGAGAGTCAGAGAAAACGTGTATTATATATGTGTAACATATATAGGGACATAAATATATGGATACTTATACACGTTTGTGTAGCTATAGGCACATGTACACGAGGTAGAAAGTTATACTCACATACACGCACACACACACACACATACACACACACACATACACACACACACATACATATATATATATACACGCACATATAGAGAAACGCACACATACAGTCCAGCATTCATACATACATGCATACCCACGTATACGCGGGAAGTCAGAGAGTGTCCAAATACAGCCATCTATCGACAAGCAGCATATCTTAACATATCACCGAAAGGTGGGACAATTCCCTCATGTGCTACCCTTACGGTATATCTTCACGAGTGATGAAACTACGTAAATGGTGGTATCTTATCAATGCAGACAAAAATATCTTGACAACGTTCTCTTTTGAACCGTCTGTCTCTGGTCCTGAAATTAAGCTCGATATTAAATAGATTATTTAAAGCGTGCACATAACACAGTCAGCCTTCTGGATAGACCAGTCTTCCTCCTTTCTGCGCTCGTTCACCATGATTGTTTCTCAGTCCACAACAACTATCACTGTATTGACTGGGTTCATCAATTTTAGTGGTGGGGCCAAACACAGATGCAAAGACACAGACACATATAAGTATTTATACATATATATATATACATACATATATATATATATATATATATATATATATATATATATATATATATATATATATATATATATATATATATATGTGTGGGGGGGGGGGGGGTTGTGTGTATATACACGACGGCTGTTTTTCTGTTTCCCTAACAAATCCACTCACAAGGTTTTAGTTGTCGTGAGGCCACAGTAGATGGCACTTGCCCAAGGTGTCATGCAATAGGTCTGAACCTAGAACCATGTGTTTAGGAAGCAAACTTCTTACCACACAGTCATACCTGCACCTATGAATATTTATATATATAAGATGTATGTACTATACATATAATTTACATAATATATCTATATATCATATAGTATATATAAGATTTATATAATCAATATATAGTATATAGAAAAAGATGTATCACTCTCTCTTTCTCTCTCTCCCTCTCTTTAATTTGGGACTAAACCGCAAATCCATCCGAATGCAAGAGTGAGCCAGATTCTATAAGTATCAACAACCAAGTGTTCTGTGACACAGAATGGTACGCTAGAAGAAGTATAATCTGTCATTCCAATCAATAGAAGTATTGTAAATCTGATGAATTTGAGGTTTGCTGGCCATGCTGAAGTCATTTTAGCCTTCAGGAGAAAGTTATCTGTAAAATAATTTGTCTACCATTCGCTTAACGACAAAGGTGATTATTATTCATCAATCATTTACTCCTTTCAAATATATATGAAAGAAATATATATCATGTCACGAATGTAATATTCCATTGAACATCCTCGAAAGATTGTGTATTTTAACAATCCCGAAGGATGAAAAATTATGTTGGCTCTGTACGATATTGCCTTTATGATTTTCCTTTGTTCCGAGAAACCTTTGATTGAGCAGAATTATAATCAAAGGCATTCCCGCCATAGCAATATTGTCCCTTGTAAAATGTTGCGGTATAACATGATGGGGATTTGTAGTATTTTCTGACTAGCAGAGCGACTACTTGCTCGTATTGTTAGAAGAAGAAAACGTATGAAAATTTAATTCATCTTCTTTTTGATTACTGCCAGATGAAAAGTAAAGTATTCACTGATGAGTTAGTATTACTAAAAGTGACGTTCCTAAATAATACAGCGATTCATGCTTGTCATAAAGAAATTTTTGACTTAATTTTTTGGTTCAACATAAAAATTTTAAAGTAATCAGTGTTGTCGATTAAATCGTATTTCACTAGTACTTTTTTCGGCGGATTTCAGGAAGACTAACGTCAAAGCTGATCCTTACAGATTTTCAGTTCATAGAGTAATGAAGTAAGTAAAAACCAAACCTAGAATATTTTGTCTATTGCAATAAACAAACAACTACCAAGTAAATATTAGTTTCAAATTTTGACATAAGACTACCAGGTTTCGAGGGTGAGGGGTAAGTAAAGGAAAAGCTGCTTTTTGAGTTATAGAGACTCTTAAGCACCGGTTTCCCGGTTTCATGGCGTATATATTCCCCACTTGGACGGGACGCCGCTCCATTGCAGAATTACTCATTTTTGCCAGCTGAGTGTACTGGAGCAACGCCTCTCCCGGTCCAGGAATCGAAACTACAATCTTACGATCATAAATCCAACACCCTAACCACTAAACTGTGCGCCTCCATGGAACGAGTAAGTCGATTACATCGACTCCAGCATTTCACTTGTACTTATTTTCTCGACCCCGAAAGGATGAAAGGAAGAGTCGACTTCAGCGAAATTTGAACTCCAAACGTACAAACAGACAAAATATCACTAAGCATTTTGTCCAGAATACTAATGATTCTGCCATTTCGTTGCCTTCCTTTACTTCCAAGTAAATATTGGCAGAGGGACGGTAATAAGTCGATTACATCGACTCCAGTGCTCAACTGGTAATTATTTTCTCGACTCTGAAAGAGTGAAAAGCCGATAATATAAGTACCAGCCATGTACTGGGGAGGATATAATCGACTAGCCTCTTCCCCAAAATTTCAGGTTTTATGCCTATCGTAGAAAGGAAATTCCGAAAAGGTCCAAGGCGGTGAGCACGCACGCTCACAACCGCGAGGGACCAACCGCTTTTGGAAATGTTACAGCACACGTTTCAACATGCATATGTTCGTACATAGGTAGTACAGATTCACTATATAAGCTTTGTTTAAAATCAAGCTATATTATTCAGATATGCTGCATTGCAACAGCTATTAAGATGCACTCGACATAGGGTTGACTGAACGATTGCATGTGGTTACAGGCTCTGTATAGCACCATAGTAAGCTGAAAGCAGACTTCTAAGATACATATGCTTAGTTGTATGTGTGCGTGCACGTGTACGTACCATATTTCACTGTCTCTGTTTATACTAGAAGCACACAAACTACTCTTGTGCATTATCGCCTTTCATTTTTCCGTATATTCATGTGAATACGTGAACATTTTTGCTATTGAATGTTAATGTGTTTTCAGTGTTCCAATTTTCTAAGCGACAATTATCAGATTATAACGTCCAAGTCGTATAAATTATGACTTCCATTAAAAATCTAGAAACCCATAGGATAAAAGCGGAAGAAAAAAAAAAGGAAAGAAAAATAAAATATGCAACAATTTCAGAATTCTCACAAAATAAAAATCAATGTCAAACTATAATTACGTAAGGGATGGGGGAATAAGTAATTTAAGAAATGAAAGTGGTATATAAAGTTTTCTTTTGCAGAGGCAAAGCATGGATTATTTTTGTAGTGCACCATAGTTATACTCAATTAATGCGGGCCCCAATTTAACGACAGCTCAACATTTGTAACATGTCAATTGCCCTAATTCATATCATAGTGCATCAGTTTTTTAAAAAAATCATGTGAACATCTCAGAAGAAATTTAGTGAATGTGTTCATCATTTTTTGTTCTTCGTTTTCTGTTTTATTTGTTTGCAGATTAAATATTGATTTTATTTATTTAGGAGTGTCAGCGTGGTAAGAATAGGTGTTGTATGGTAGAAAGTTTGCTCCCCAACATGGTCCCAGGTTCAGTTCCACTGGGTGGCACCTTAAGCAAGTGCCTTCTACTATAACCTCAGCGCAATGATCGATCTGGACTTGGTTGACGAAAACTGACAGAACCCATCGTATGTACACATATACACACACACATACACACACACACACACACACACACACACACATATATATATATATATATATATATATATAGCAAACGCACGCACACACACGTACACAGCAACGCACATATACACAACATACACATACACACAAACACACGCACGCACAAAAACATACACATACACACACGCGCACGTACAAAATACACACACACACGCACACGTACCCAACACCTACAACCCCACACAAACACACACACGAACACACACATACTCAAAAACTGCCTGCTGACCCACCACTCACCACTGTCCATAAGCACCCAATAACTATTCCTGCTACTAATTCCTTCCACTACGTCACACACACGCACACACTAACACACACACTAACAGATAAACCACCAAACCATGCACACACACACATACGCACACACATACATACGCACACACACGTTCTGTTATCACTCACACACTCGCAGACTCTCGCGCACGCACAGATATTCACCTCCGTTTTTCACTCTCCTGTCTTAGAAAGAACTTTTTCCCCACCACCTCCTCTTTCGGTCCTTTCACAATGTAACCTCGTGGGCATCGGTGCCATTTTCCTCTTCCTCCGTTTTTCCATTCACCGAACTTTCTGTCTTTCCGACGAAGGGCTCCGCCCGAAACGTCATGCTCTCTCTCCTTCCTTTCCCGAGCGTCCAATAACACTATCTGTATCACGTCCTCACTTTGTTGTTTTTTGTTATTGTTTTTTTTTGTGTTTTTTTGGAAACTATATATATGTATATACATATATATATATATATATATATATATATATATATATATATATATATATATATATATATATGGGGGGGGGGTTGTGTGTGTGTGCATATATATGTATATTTATGTATATATATACAGAGAGAGAGAGAAGATATGGATATTTATGTATGTAAATATGTATGTATGCATATATGTATGGGCGTGTGTATATGTATAAGTGTATTTGTGTTCATGTTTGTCCACCATCATCACTTCACAATTAATGTTCGATTCTTTACATACCCGTAAAGACATTGACAGAATAAATGCCAGGCTTTAAAAATTGGCAATGGGATGGATTCGTTTGCCTAAAACCCTTGAAGGTGGTGCACCAAGATGGTTGCTGTCTAAAGACTGAAAAAGTGAAGACAAAAGATGTTTTCTCACATCTGTCGCTTCCACTTTATTATCATTAATATCATTACTATCATCGTCATAATCATTATCATAATTATCATGAATAAAGTCCCTACTTTTCGAGCTGCCTTGAGCTAGGTTGGATTTTATATTCTTCTTCACCATCACATGCATAGAACTCGCACCTGTTAGATGGTAGATCTAACATGGCGCTCAGTTTAAAACCAAGGCATAATCGACATCCATTTCGTTGTCATTTGGATCCAGTTCCCTCATCCTGCGTGGTTAATAAAGAAATTTCTTTGCGGATATTACGTCTGAGATCACCCAAGCCAATCTCTGCAATATGGGTTTCAGATGAGCCAATGTATGTAGTATCGGGAACCATTGGATTCATTCTCTAAACTGAGCCAATCCTTGTGATCATGGTATAAGCTGAACTAATTTCTGTGTCCCGAAAAGACGCTGAAACTATAGAGTCACAGCATCGACAACACGAGTCTCTACTTTTTGAGCATCAGCAAAGCCAAAACTCTGCTGTATAAGCAATCATCGAGCGCACTCGTAACAATCAGGGTAATAACTGAGCCAGTAATTGCAACAGGAGCATCAACTGCGTCAAACTCTGCAGTTAAGAAAATTCCTGAGCCCTAACCCTACACTCAGAATTTCAACTGAACTAGATATGAACTGACTCAATCTCTAGCTAGACTATTCTCTGCAGTATGAGCAGGACATGACTACAAACGTCATGGAAGTCACACCCTGTTCTCTTGATTATCTGTATGGAAAGTATTACAGTTGCCATTTCCATTTGCATTAAAAGCATGCTAAGAAATTTATTCAGAGACACGTTGTACTAAAATAGCTCTACAGTTATTCTCTTTCTCGCTAGTCTTATTCAATCTATTAATCAAAAGTTTTGCTTCTCTTCTATTTTTTCACTTCCGATTTACTTCTTTTGTTTTTCGATTTTTTGGTTTTAGTGTTTTATATATATTTTCAGCAGAAACGTTCAATTATATCTCATGAAGTATCATAGACAAAAAGTTGTAAAATATCTCCATTCTTTCAACGTGGCTTCGTGTTTACAACCAACAGAGAAAAAAAGATTTTCATACAAAAAAAAAAACACCCGCTTTTTTCTTTTGTTATCTGCATTTGTTGCTCACCATTTAGCATAGTTAAAAATATTTTCTGTATAATAATGTGTTAAATATTTAGACTACCAAAACCACTTGAGAGAAAAGTGCTCAAATAATCATATATGAGCAAATAATTATGCTTAATATTATATGATGCGATTAGCTGAGTTGGACATGAACGAATTACATTATTCAGTTTATATATATATTTTTTTTACTTTTCGTTAAGCTGGCCAAACGAGTACAGTTTAGTTTTATTCGTAGCTATTAATGTCCTTTCATATGTCTAAAATAGATAAGCGTTTCACAAGAACATGTAAGATCTGGTGTATTCTTTCAGAAGACTTTGGATTTCACGATACGGATCAGCTTCTAGGACTTAAAGATAAAATATTTTAAAGGTGCTACAAGAATTGTTGGACAATACAGACGAGTTATAAAATCTGAATGTGGACCAGAGACGTTAGACACCGTACTATGCATTATTTCATCATTAAACAAGTAAGTAAATAAATATTTTTTTTCTAATATAGATACAAGGCCGGAAATTTGTGGGGAAGAGGCACGTCGATTACATCGAACTATACACGATTGATACTTCTCAAAAGGGAGAAACGCAAACTCAACTTTGGAAGAATTTGAATTTAGGACATAAAGCTTTCCTGCCACAAAAGAGTGATTAAGTTGGGAAACCTACGACCCTGACCTCATTCTGCTCTTATGTACTCTTCTCAAGTTTTGCTGACAAGACTGATTGCCTGAGAAGTCGAGAAGGAACAAACCTGGCTTATGTAAACAGCGCTATATAAACTTTCTTCGTATACTTCCGAACGAGATGTTTGGCTTCTCTTAACGCTTTTGTTTGTATTGTCCAGCAATTCTTGTAGCACCTTTAAAATATTTTATCTTTAAGTCCTAGAAGCTGATCCGTATCGTGAAATCCAAACCCTTCTGAAAGAATACACTAGATCTGCCTTTTGATACTGGTCGTCTTGGAGATAAGTAGATCTCGTGTCCACTGAAAATGAGGATAAAAGCTTGCGAATCGGAAACTCTACACTAGCTGATGTCCACCACTTCTATGTCTAGAAGTCTGAAGTCAGTGATCAGGTTCTTCTACTTCCAAGACGACCACAGACCACGTGTGATCACAGTACTTGTTCCTTGCAATAACTATGTTCGACAAGACTGACCTCTTACCTTCGTTCAGTGGAAGGAAAGGTATTCCGTACTTCTGGATATTTGTATTAATAGGTGCTTCTAAAAGCAATTCTTCATAAAGTATTTTGTTTATAATCCTTTGGAGATCTCCCATTCCTTTGGGATATTTTGTTTCCAGGTTATTATATGTTTCTTGGCTCATTTTATATGATTCTTGGTATTTCATTCGGTCTATTTGTTAGAGTCTATAATTGATGAGGCATATTTGTTCGGTTTGAGAATAGTTCCTTTTTTTTATTTGTGCCGCTGTTCATTGTGTTGTGTTTTCATTTATTGTGATTTTTGTAATGTGCTGTTTCTAGAAGTGGATATGTTTATGGTTGTGTAGGTTTTAGTGTGTGTGATTCTCAAATTATGTATAGCTTTATCTCATTTTTGTATGATGTAGTGTATTAATATATTCTAGTTTCTATCTTCCCATTGACAAGTGTCCATTTTGTCGAGTCGCGTTCAAACTGTTTTCTTCTCAAAATGAGTTTTCGCTGTAAGAGTAATCTGTGGTAAGAAAAGAGATATATCTGCAAAATTGAGTATGTTTGTATATATGTTTGCAATTTGGTTGACTGGTGTGGATAGGGCATTTCTAGGTTGTGTTGCAGGATAGGTTTATTCCTAGGTAATGGTATTAGTGTTTGCTTCTGATGTTGAGTGTGATTTTTGTTGTTCGGTTTGGTGCTGCTACTACTGGTATTGTTGTTGCTGCTCTTGCTTCTGTCGTTTGGGGGAAATGCTACTAATTTTGTTGCCGGTGTTGCAGTTATGATGGAGTCATCAGCTGCAGATAGGGTATTCTTTGTTTTTATGTGGGCAGAAACCTCTTAAATGTTTGCGTCCTGACATATATAGCAACTCGGGCTCCTACCTCAACTATTACGAAATGCTAAAAGCTATTTTGTGGGGCTGAACAAATCGGGAATCACTTATATGCATTCTTGATCATTTTGGATTAATAGTACCATTTCTGTACCTGACCAAATTCTTTTCTCAAGTTTATGGACTTTCAGAATACTTGTTTCATTTTCGAATTCATATATTTCGGGTTCCGCAAGGAAAAGGATATCTATTTTTGTGGTGCCTCGCTTACTTTTATTCCTACTGCTCTCCGGCAGGAATGAGAAGTAGTTTATTTGAATTAGAAGCAGCTTGTCACTCTTAAGCGTTGCTGTTGAAATTTTCTTCACTTTTTCTCCGGTTTGAATTCTTATCTCCCGAATGACATAGGTTCTTACGTCCCTGACTGGTTTAAGCTGAACCAGAATTGCTCGCTTGAAATCACCTCGGTTTGAATCTATTACGTTTGTATATTATAGTTTTTCTATGAATTTCCTGTTGAATCTCAAACTGTGTTCAGGTGTACTGATTCCCATTTTTGTATTTCATAGTTCTTCTGCGAAATGCATATGTTTATCTCATAGAGGCGATCTTTTACTTCTCGTTAAAAAACCGCTTCTCTATTTCTGCATACATTTGCAATCCTGTTTCGCCTTGTCTGCTAATATCGGTGTTTACTGCAGCTATTGTATTGATGTTTGCGGTGATTGTGTTGCTGCTAGTTGTGGATGTCGTATTTTTTTCAACGTTCTCGTTCTCACAGAGAACAAAACCTTGTGAAGTGGTTGCGCAGAGACACAACAAATGAAACATAACTGTATTATTTAAATTTTATACAAGTAAACTTATCTACATTAAACTTGTAGGTAATAGGCCTGTCTATCCCATTATGTGAACTGATTATTATAAGCAATATAAAACAGTGATTTGAATTATAAATACTAACAACAGTCTATATGTCATTCGGAAAATGACAGTTCAAGTAATGTATGTTTCATAATCAATGCTTCATATATGTAAAATGTAAAATTGTCTGTGCAGATTTAAATTAGTCAACAGTACGTAATATTTTGAAATGACAACTTCTTGGAAGCAAAATCTTATATTTAATTATTAATAGAAGTCTATATTGAATGGTACACGTTTAAAGCGAGTAATTTTGCCATGGTCAAAATAAGAGTAAATGCACATACAACGGAGCTGACAAAATGAATAGAATGAAATAAGGTTGTACAAATTGTAAACTTAACTTCCGTTCTCGAAATATGCAGCTGTCAAGGGAGGCAACTTTCAAATGATCAGTACTGACTATCTGACTATTGCTTTTGGTGAGTATTACAAAATACTTTGGATCCGATAAACGATGCCATATGACCTACCTTCATATAATCGAAAAAGGACTTCACTGCAGAAGTAGTGTTTCTATAGTTTTGGGATAATCGTCGTACATTGTGCAATATAAGTAAAATGCTTATATTTAACTTTTTATTTGTCTCTGAGCAATGCCTGCACAACCTTTTGTTCTTATATTCTCTTTACTTAATCAATATCAATTATTTTGTCCATCCCTGCATCTTTTCTACCCACACCTGAAGGAAAACGCAAAGTCTACTTCGGGATAGAACGCCCCACAATAGTAGATAATCAGTGTTTATTATCGATAGATAATGTCAATTCTATGTATTAAAATCTGTATAGGGACGAATATTGAATGCTACATGTTATCGATAGTATATAACTAAAGTATATAACTGTCAAGAAGCTAATTGACATGAACTTAGAAGTGTTAAGAGATGACTTACGCAAAATTTCCAATGTAATTGAAATAACTTTCAAAGAAATGATACATTATCTCCCCTTCTTCTCTGAAAGTCCCTGAGAATTGTTTGCACGTCAATCTTATCTTTTGAATTCAGCTCAGGGAGTAATTCTCATCATTTGACCTTTGTTTTGAATGAGTCATTCACTATATCACCCCATAAATTGCTATTTTATCCCCATGTGACCGCGATGCTAGTCGATAAATAACTTACTACTCTATTCCTATTCCTATTTCTATGGGATGGTAAAGCTAGTATGTACGAAGGTGAGTTAGAAAGTAATGCATTTTGTAATTGCATTACGTTTTGATTAATCCTCATAAATACGATAGTATCAATCAAAAAGTAATTCAAATAAAAATTGCATTATTTTATGATTGATTCTCGTAAATTAGTTTTAAGGTTATAATGACAACGACTTGCTTAACAAGGCCGCCTGCAAAAGCATTCTGAAAAGAAGTTAGAAGATTCACTCCACCTTTTCTTTCATACAGGCGAAATTAACGTATAAACGGAATAGTCTAAAAATTATCGTAAAATTAGTTAATTTCTTTTGACTAGTCTTAGGAACTGTGACGATACAGCCATGAAATTATCTGCTTTAATCTAGAAAATGACACTGGTGGCATTTTTCCCAATGTAATGCACCGTTTGAAGTTTCTTTTCGCTACACTACCACCCACTAGGATCAAGTTTACCCAGGTTTAGGGAGTGCAGAACTTCACTTTTCCTATAATACTTCCAAACTCGGGTACGAAACGCTTGCGCTATTACACTTGGCACATACTCCGTACAGTTGTCCTAAGAGACACTGAACGAACTTCGACTTAATTCTGTTCCCGAAATATGGAAATGTCAAGGGAGGCAACTTTCAAATGGTCAGTACTGACTATCTGACAATTGTTTTTTGGTGAGTAGTACAAAATACTTTGGATCCGATGATCGATGTCATATGGCCTACCTTCTTGTAATCGAAAAGGAATTTCACTACAGAAGTAGTGTTTCTACAGTTTTGGGACAATTGTTGTACAATGGTTGTGCAATATACATAAAATGATTATATTTGACAAAATCCAAGCAGGTTAGGATGAACATTGACGCAAAAAGTATCTATTGAAGCAACTTCTATCTTTAAAGTAAATTCAAAGCGCCTCATTCCACGAAGAGTGTCCATCTGGATTTGCCTACAGAGTATATTCGTGAGTTTATAGTCGATATAGATAATATATTTTTCTACCTTTCAAATAGGGAAGAAATGTCTTACTGACAGTTTTACAACCACTAAAACTTGTCTGAATACAATAAACTTCGCTTCTACAAGATTCCGTTTTGTAATAAAAACAGTAGCAAGTAAATCACCTCAGTATTGAATCACATCCGTAGACTTTCTGCTGCATTATTTCGTTACTGGTTCACATTATGTCATTACTGATCATGCACGCTTAATTCCGTAGGTACCGACTCGAACGATGTTTCTGCTAAACCACGTCGGATCATCACGTTCAGTATTATTAAAGTAATTTTCTGATTCAACATACGGGATGATATATTTCGTTTTGCGTTATCGACGCGCAATGTCAATTCTATATAATAAAAAGTGCATGGATGTAGAACGCAACGAGTAAACGACGTACTCTACAAAAGAGACTTACAAAGCTAGCCTGTAGATAACGTAACGGCATGATAATTCCCTTCAAGTTGATTTGGCGCTTATGAAAGTAAAGTACCATGATAGAAACTAAATTAATGCAATTGACTAAAATGACACTCAGTTGAGAAGAGGGAAATGCAATAACATTTATTCATAATAAAGTAATAGGCTTATAAATGGAATAGTTTTAAAAAAGTCCATTAGCACTGGTAAGTAACCATGCGTTACATCAAAGACATCGCATCAGCAGCAAAACAGTCTTTCAGAGAATACATAGGATGAAATTAATTGTTATTGCATAAGTATTTGTTAGTCAACTATTATAAAGGTGCTCTAAGTGTCCTATTCTTGAGTAATAATTACCAGGATATAGTAAACTACATAGATAAAGGAAAATTCTAAAATTTAAATCATAAAAGAAAAACAGAACAATTTCTTCTCCTGCTGTATTAAATACAAAAACATATTAATGACGCAGAGGGAAAAAATAACAATCTTTTCAGAATAGAAATTTTCATATATTTTCTAATACATATTTTATTAAAACACCCAGGTAAATAACTGGTACTTAATATGTTGACCCTGGAAAAATAAGACTAAGAAGTCGATGCACTGTATATTTTCATCTTTCTAAGATTCATTAAGCAGGTGTTCCATCATTTCTGATAATTGTTACCCGTAAACAAATTGAGAAGATATATATAAAGCGATAGCGAAAGAATTTTTTTTTTTTTTAATGAATGTACCCGATAATGTGACGACGAGTATGCATTTCTATAGTAGGTAGATAATTAAGATATTTTGAGGATCTTTCGAGAAAATAACAGAATTTAATCTACGCTGATTGGAAGATAATTAATTTGCAACAGTAATTATAGTTAGCGAGAAAATGAAGAAAATGTATTCTCATACTCATTTTTTTTCATATCTTTTTCTTTCTGTGATTTTTTCCACGATTTCATTTCAGTCTAGATAAATCAGCAAAACAAAACGCACCATAATTCACAGCTATATTTTTCGACGGTGTAGTATGTAGCACGTGGTTCCGGGTTCAGTAGCCCTGCATGGCACCTTGTGCAAGTGTATTCTATTATATTTCCTACTCCACTGGCAACCAAAGCCTTGTGAATGGATTTGGTGAACGGAAACTGAAAAAACGTTATTTTTGATCAGTCAACGAGTAAGCCGCTTGGTAGTCGCATGACTTAGAAGAAATAGCAGTTCAATTCTTTTGTATTACACCCTGCTACCTTAAAAGATTCGAAAGATATACTGAAGAATGAAATCCTAAATTATTTTTGGATTACAAGAAATGTCGCCGTGGATAATGCATTACGTCTGGAAAAATAATTAAAGAAAAGATGACCACGGTTCGAATGCATTTCGTCATAGGTTTTTCTCGTTCAGTGCTGACTGGTATGCAATAGTATGAACGACAAAAAAGTTTCAATAATTCTATAGTACATGAACCTCACCTCATTTGACACTTAACCACATTTCCTCATATTCAATTAATTTCGATGAACACTATATATTAAATTCTACCTTCAAGGAATATATATACATTTCTCTTCTCGCGAACGTTTTAGTACTTCACTGTGAAGACAGTATTGATATTAAGGAGGAAGTTTGATCTGAAGACCAAATTTTAATGAACTTTCGATGCTTCATCGTGTTATTGCAAGCAATAAATTTTGTCGACAGAAATAATAATTTTCTTATGCAAAGTTATTCATAAATAAACAATAATGTTTAAACGCATATAAATTTATATTCGGCGTGTAACATTACACTACGACAATAGTAAATGTTCTTTAATTTCATTTCGAACATGATAATTTGACTTCTAATCTTCTTATTTTATTTGTTTGCTACTAATTCAATTTTACGTGAAGATATTTTCCTTATGTTATTGATCATATATCAAATGGAAAATCTAATCGAATCTACACTGTGATATATAGATATTGTAGTGTGTGTGTGGATACAGTTGTAATCGAATGGGTAAATTTGCGTCGCAATAATGAGATTTGGTTTGATCCCACGTCATAACACTTTGAGCTGAACTTTTGAGTAGTAGTAGTAGTAGTAGTAGTAGTAGTAGTAGTAATAGTAGTAGTGTTGCCCCATGTACCTGGTTGCTATGAACATAAATATTCCAGTGGTAAGAAACCGTTTTGCTTGCATGCATAAGAATACACTGTCTAATAGTTATTTCTTTATGAAATACTGTAGAGTCTGATTTATGAGAAATTGGTTGTTATTTCATGCATTTCGATTGACAACACAGTCTATGTCGGTTATCATTTTGGTGAATAAGTTTTGGTTTAATCCCGAATCGACGCTGACTGAGCAGATCTATTAATCAAAAATTGTTGAAAATGTGTCAATTCTACTATTCTTTTCTATCGGGTTATATTATCCAAGGCAGTCATCCATTTTTCAGACGGTAGGGCGTGATTTGAGGAAGATTTAGTTGCTATTTTTAGCACTTCGAACGACTATACATAGCATCCTTGTATCGTTATTGAGAAGGCAGACGTGGTGGAATACTATTAGATCTAAATGGTTTTGTAAGGTTTTTATGCATTTAGTTGTATCAATCTGTATTTCAATTCAAAAACCTTTTATGACGACAAAGTATGAAATAAGTACGAGTAATAAAGTAGAATTAATTCATAGAAATTTCTTTCTTATTAATGTTGGACTTGTATCAAGCCAAAACAAATTGCACCCACAAATCTTGGACTTGTGCCAAGTCTAAACAAAATCAATACGTGACTACAGCAGATTTAAAACGACTGATTGAATATGATATGCGCTTTGTTTTATTTGGACTCTGTACTTAGTTGTATAGACATATAAATCGTTTTGCTGTCTTCTATTAGTTTATAGTTGTCATCATAGATAGGATCAAAGACGACCTATACTCATACATTCCGATTTTCCAAGCTGCTTATCCATCAAGACGAAAAACATCAAACATAAACTTTCGAAAGTCACCACAATTGAACAGATCTCTGCATGTTATATTTATGGACGTCACTAAGTCCTATGATAGCGTAATATTTATTATGGGTCGTTTCTTTAAAAGTCTCTTATATGCTAGATTTACATCACTATAACTAACATAAGACGTTTCAAAAATGTTGTAATCAAGTGTGATATTCACATTTCAAGAGCAATAGCTATGCGGAAAGGAATAAAACAAATAGATATTTTATCCAGTGCGATCCTTTTAAATTCGTAAGATATACTTGGAGTCGGATTTGACTGATATTTCTAGCAAGTACGATAGCTACATAAATTTTCTTTCTTTCTTTTTTTCTGTTAGATGGGAACAGTTTACTTCGTGTTGCATGAAATATTTTATATGCAAACAAGGTTTGATCTGAAAATTGCCTTCCTTCAGTAACCGACTTTCGGAGACTTTTTCAACCGGACGTTCTGATACACACCACATACAATGATTTTCTGTATTTTACGTAACCGTAATTACAAAAGAAGAATTATATACAATAAATTTAGTGAAAGTTTGGAGTTCACTGATAATAAATTCCCAGCTTCCAAAGTTCGTGTAGTTAGATTTCGGCTTTAAATTTTTTCATCAGAAACCAATTTCGTCAATTTATTAATACTTGACTTCTCGGCTAGATTTAGAAATCTCATCTCCTGACCCTTATACCTTTATCAACTTGATGAAATTAAATTTAGAATTACATTTGATTGCTGCTCGCCTCTTGAACCCTAGAGAATATTATCTCATATTCCGATCACACTCAATGGAATCAACATCCGACTCACGCACATAAAAGATCGAAAGTTCTAAATATCACTTTCAACAAACGAATGACAATCCTTCCCATTACAGAAGACATAAAAACTAAAGCAAAACATAGTCAACCTTAATACACTGTGACGAAACTCACTACTCTACTACCCTGTCTAACTTACAAAGCAAATACATTGATTTTATTTGTAAGAGTTTTCATTAATATATAAATTTCATCATTAAATATAACATTTATACTAAAGAATGAATGAGGGACCACTTGTACTGTCACAAGACATACTAGAAATAATAGCCAATTCCCTCAAATAAAACTTTACATTTAATAAAGAAAGTAAACAGAGTAATTCTGGTTTCAAATTTTGGCACAAGACCAGCAATTTCGGGGGAGTTGTTAAGCCGATTACCTCGATACAGCGTTCAACTGGTACTTATTTTATCAACCCCGAACAATGAGTTCAAATTCCGCTGAGGTCGACTTTGCCTTTCATCTTTTCGGGGTCGATAAATTAAGTACCAGTTGCGTACTGCGGTCGATCTAATCAACTCCCCCAAAATGTTGGGCCTTGTGCCTAGAGTAGAAAAGAATATAGAGTACGGGATTCATATACTTCTATTGATTCGGTTATACTTACCACCAAAATCTCTGGCATAGGACCAAAGCTAGGAATTTTTTATCAGTATTTGATTCTTTTAACTTTATCATCAATCAAATTGGCAACCGATTTATATTTAGTTTATAGGGAACTCAGAAATCCCCTTGTAAAAATTATTAACAATTATGTCCATTACTAATGGTTGAAATAAGCGACACCTCTCAGAAAACCCTCGTTTATAGAGTATAAAAAGTCTAAGTCACTGGTTTGAAATTCTTGCATATTCGTATTTAGTACTGTTTGTTGAAGTGATAAATAGATTTACTGCTATTTCAACCATTAGTAATGGACATAATTGTTAATAATTTTTACAAGGGGATTTCTGAGTTCCCTATAAACTAAATATAAATCGGTTGCCAATTTGATTGATGATAAAGTTAAAAGAATCAAATACTGATAAAAATACTGCTATTTAACCTAAAGCGTCGGCGCGGTAGAGTCGTTAATCCGCCAGACAAAGCATTTTATCATTTTTTTAGTAGCATGTCGTCCGTACATTCTGAATTCAATTCCACCGTGGACGACTTTGCCTTGTATTCTTTCGGGTCGATAAAGTAAATATTATTTGAGTACTGGGATCGATGTAATCGACTTACCCACCCACCCAATAAATTACTGACCTTGTTATAAAATTAGAAACCATTATTACTATTTAACCTTGTGCTAGCTCTGAACAAGCAGTGTTATGATAAGCCATACCGAATCATGGAATGTAAATTACGCTGACCGACTTTGGTGTGACCTGAGTTTCAAAATTACATCTACCATAATGGTAATGGCTTCTAACATAGGCACGCAACTACAAATTCTTATAGATCCAGTGCATAAAATCGACACCAGTATTTATCTACGTCTTATCTTATCAAACCCAGAAGATTAATCAGCAAATTCGATCTCGGCTGAATTTGAACTTACATTCACAGATATTCGCAGTCATATTCTGCCAGGCATTTTATCCGGCATTTTACTGATTTTTCTATCCTAAAACTCTATACGCGTAATTAATCTTTCTTTAATAATAATTTTAAAACACAAATCTCTATATTCTAATGGATAATTTTCTTTATTTTTTTCCCTACAGTTTTACTGTTTATTTGTTAACAACAAAATTCATATTAGCTACTACTTTCTCTTTCGTAATTTTATTTGTATTAATCTCACTTTTAGTAAATTTATGGCAGAATACGTCACATTATAAATATTAAGAATATAGTTTTCAAATTTTGGCTTAAGTCCAGCAACAGTAGAGGAGGGTGCAAGTCGATTTCATCAATTCCAGCGCACAACTGGTACTTATTTCATCGACCTCGAAAGGAGGAAAGCAAAGTCGATCTGGGCGATATTTGAACTCAGAACGTAAAGTCGGAAGAAATACGGCTAAGCGTTTTCCCAGCGCGTTAACGATTCTATCTACTGACTAACCCTATACTATTGGTGTCAAATTTTGGCACAAGGCCAACAATTTCGGATTAAGGGGTTAGTCGATTACCAATCTGGTACTTATTTTAACGGCCTCGAAAGGATGAATGGCAAATTGACCGCGATGGCATTTGAGCACAGGACGTAAAGACGGAGTAAATGCCGCTAAGCATTTTGCCCGGCGTGCTAACGATTCTGCCAGCTCGTCGCCTTATACCTTATATTACATGGAAATTTTTCTTGTTCTGTGCTTTACTAGACGTAATAAGTTGTCCTGAACTTTTCCAAGTGTAATAACTTGTCCAGTAATTTTCCAGATTTATAATCTTAAGAATAATATTCCTCTTGCTCGCATTTTCCCATGTAATTTATACTTTTTTCCAGGCTACGATATTATGTTAATTGATAATGTGTCAATTACCAGAGTCGTTGATAATTTTTTCTTTACATCAATGACGCTGGTGACATATATTAAAAGTTCCCTTATAGAATATATTCATAAAAAGTGTCGAACTATATCATCACCCTCAAATTTGAGAAACGAACACTAATAACTTTTTTTTTATTTTAAAACTTCATTGCATGAGATTGATATCATGAAATTCTTCGAAATGAGCTCCATCATTTAAACTTAATTAGAATATAGTTTGTCTTTAAAATAAAAAAAAAAGGTATTTATACTTAAATCCAATTTTTTGCCTTATATTTTTTTCATTATATTTAACCACGCAACTTTTGATAATATTTTTGATGCATGAAACCAAAACTATGAAATTCTTCATGCTTTTTCTATCATTGAAGCTAAGATAAATATATTTTGCTTTTAAAATTAAAAAAAAAGTCACTTAGATCTTAACTTGATTGATGGCGTACTTACTCTCCTATAACGTTGCAACAAATTTTAATGTAAACTTTTTTTCTACCAGATCAAATCTCAGTTCTTTATACGTAAATGTTGCTAGGGATCAGTCCTCTTCAAAAATATTGATAGTTTTCAATTTGGATAAGAACTGAATTAGTGAAAAGCTCTGAAATATGTTGGGTGTGAGTAAATTGCGGCCTTAAGAATATTAGTCAACTACTACTGTAGTTGAATGATTAATATTGGTTTAAAATCAGAATATATTAAGTGATGGTAAATACAAAAATTTGTACCCGCTGTTCTACCAGCCTCGTGGTAAATATTGATGCGTTTTCAGTTTTTTTATCAATCTATATGATATCCCACAATATCCACAAGGTAATAAAGGGAACTCTCGAATGACAAGAATTGGCAGATAAAGTCCACTCAGATGTTACTGTATGTCTTAAAACAAGAACGCATTGGAATATTTACTACCAGAATAACTATGACAAGATCAATACGGTAGTACTTTAAACCAGTGGAGGCGCAATGGCCCAGTGGTTAGAGCAGTAGACTCGCGGTCATAGGATCGCGGTTTCGATTCCCAGACCGGGAGTTGTGAGTGTTTATTGAGCGAAAACACCTAAAGCTCCATGAGGCTCTGGCAGGAGATGGTGGCGAACCCTGCTGTACTCTTTCACCACAACTTTCTCTCACTCTTACTTCCTGTTTCTGTTGTGCCTGTAATTCAAAGGGTCAGCCTTGTCACACTGTGTGAGGCTGAATATCCCCGAGAACTACGTTAAGAGTACACGTGTCTGAGGAGTACTCAGCCACTTGCACGTTAATTTCACGAGCAGGCTGTTCCATTGATCGGATCAGCTGGAACCCTCGACGACGTAAGCGACGGAGTGCCAACACACACATACTTTAGATCGCTCTTCTGCTCGATCAGTATTGACGTGTGACTACACGATAATAAAAATTTCAAAAGTGCTGAAATATACTAAACAGAGGAATAATGAAACATCGTTTCAGAATTTCTATCAGACACCCTGAATTAGAGATGACAATATTTTTACAACCCCATTTAATTTCTACTTTATTTGTTTCCTTCGCTTATTTGAAATACATTTTGCAAAAACCAAATTTGTAGTTTACATAAATTTAATTTCATGAATTTCTTTTAAAATCATAATATATTACAGAATCTCGATAAGATTGACCATTAAGACTCTAGACCTATCTATATCAATTAGTATGACAGAGGTCATTATGTTTCCCAATCAGGAAATTTAGAAGTAAAGCAGCTGTGAAATATTTTCAGGACAGATCAGAGGTGTTCATACTCACAACTATTCTCCCTTAGAATTCATAAAAGCCATTGTGCATGTGTATGAGTTTGTGTGTATGTATATGTGCGTTTGAATTAGTTCACATACACAGAAATACAGATATAAATACGTAAATATATGAATATGTGTGTGTGTGTGTGTGTGTGTGTGTGTGTGTTCAGAGAGAGAGAGAGAGAGAGAGAGAGAGACATATACATACATATAAAGCGGTGCTAACTTTCGTGAGTGTGTGTGTATACGAATATATAAGAAACAGACATACAGGAGTTGAACGTAACACATTCAGATATCTCAAGCATAGAATTAGAAACTATTTTATTAATAGCAAGAAATCAGACCTTACAAGATATGTGAATACATACATATATATATACATGTATACATATCGTCACTCCCACTCACATCTCCTCTCTTGTTCTGTCACCTACTTCCTCTCTTCACTCCTATTCACCTTCTCCCGTCCATCCTCTCCCTTCCTCGTCACCTCTCCATCGTTACCCCAGCCTTACACATTCTAACCCCACCATCCCTATACATCCCGCCCCACCCCATCCCACACATTTCACTCCCACGTACTCAACCCCCCCACCATAACACCCCTTTCCCACATACCTCACCCTTGCTTTTTGTAAATTCCAAATATGTGTGTGTGGAAAGAGAGAGAGAGAGTGAGACAGAGAAAGCACGAGAAAAGGTCAACAGATTTTACACTTTCACACGTGTAAATTTTCTAAGAAAATGCTTTGCGTATTTTACCTCGGATAAAGGTAAGAAAGTTTTATATTTTTTGTCAAAATATGCTACCGGTTTCAATCTATTATACCATGATTTATAGTCATGCTGAAGTTAAAGTTACAGTAGATTAGAAAAAAATAAGTTTTCGCAATACTAGCTCCGTAAGATTAGGAACTCTTTTACAAAACTCACAGTCATGGTGTTTCGTTTCCTTCTGATTAGTGTTGTCGTGGTAATAGCAGCAGTAGCGTGAGAGATAATCAAAAACAGAACTAGAAAATTGTAGCTGTCAGTGGCAACAACAGAAATGTCAGTGGTTGTAGCAGTTGTTGGCTTAACCTATAATAGTAGTTCTTTGTAGTTTTCTTAAGATATATATACAATAATATATATATAAATATATATATATATATATATATATATATATATATATATAAGGATAATACCGTTATTTAAAATGATCATTTCAAGTGGCCAGCATGGGAAGAAAAACCTTATGGGTAATAATTATTATTAAAATTATAATTGAGTGTATATAATGTGTGTGTGTGTAAAAGCAAATAAGTAACAAGGATGTCAAGTTATGAGTGATTACGGTCGTTTCAGGCGACTCCATTCAATCGAACAATGCAAGCATTACATCAGTTTGAAATATACAGCCATCTTCTGATGCATAGTATAGGTTTTCAACACACAGGATACTCCATCATAAATTTTAGCAAACACTTTATCAGAACTACAAAATGAAAGAATTTCATGTTGGTAATATTGTCGGAGTATGAACTTAGAGAGAAAATACTCCAACTATAATTTAGAGTAGCAGAAGTGAATAACAATGTGAATCATGAGATAGTAAAATAGCTAGAATTTTTATCTATCTCCTTATTACCATCAAACAATCTAATGTAGCTAACATACAAAGAATTAAAACCACTAGGAATTCACATAAAGAAACAAATCCCAGAAAAAGTCAGTAAGAAAGTGGTAAATGCCCTGAAAGGGGGAGGGGGGATGATATAAACTATTTTATTATTATCAGTTAAAGTAGCCTAAAATAGAAAGCGAAGACGTCACAATGAGATCTAAATGGACATTACAGGTATAAGGGGAAAATATAACCAAACTATAGAAAAATTTATGTATTATTATATTTTGTATAATAAAAGTTAAAATTTTGAAAATTTAGAAAGGGATATAAGGACCAAGCAAAATAAGAAGGATATATAAATCAATATAAGGCTAAAAGAAATAGATTATTTCGAGCTGTGCGAATAATACCGGAGTGACTTTGTGCCTCAACTTAAGTACCTAATTTAACTAAATCTTAACTATTTCTATTATATATATATATATATATATATATATATATATATATATATATATATATATATATATATATATATACACACATAGTCGTTAGGGTGTCAGCATCATGATCGCAAGATAGTGGTTTCGATTCCTGGACCGGGTGAAGCGTTGTGTTCTTGAGCAAAACACTTCATTTCACGTTGCTCCAGCCCACTCAGTTAGCAAAAATGAGTAACGCTGCGATGGACTGGTGTCCCGTCCATCTGGGGAACACATACGCCATTGAAACCGTGAAATCGGACCCATGAGCCTTGCTAGGCTTTAAGAGGGCACGTTGTTTATCTATATATTGTTTCGAATTTGTGTGAATGTGTATAGAATAATATATAAGTTGAATAAATTAAAACATAGTCTGAATTTCACGTTTTTTATTATGGCATTTTAACAAAGTTAACGCTTTCATCTATAGTGTTATTTCTTTACTACCCACAAGGGGCTACACACAGAGGGGACAAACAAGGACAGACAAACGGATTAAGTCGATTATACCGACCCCAGTGCGTAACTGGTACTTATTTAATCGACCCCGAAAGGATGAAAGGCAGAGTCGACCTCGGCGGAATTTGAACTCAGAACGTAGCAGTAGACGAAATACCGCTAAGCATTTCGCCCGGCGTGCTAACGTTTCTGCCAGCTCGCCGCCTTCATCCATAGTGTACCCATCAAATTTTAAATGTGTTTAACTTGCAGTTGATTTCTTGACAACTTTACTACCTCTTAGAACGTATATATCTTATGTATATATATATGTATGTATGTATATATATATATATATATATATATATATATATATACCTACATATATATATATATATATATATATATATATATATATATATATATACCTACATATATATATATATATATATATATATATATATATATATATATATATATATATATATATATACCTACATATATATATATATATATATATATATATATATATATATATATATATATACCTACATATATATATATATATATATATATATATATATATATATATATATATATACATACATATACTGACATATGCATACATATACATTTATATACATTCATATACATATATACGTCTATACATACACATACATTTATATAAATATATCTCCTTCTCTTCCTTACTTTTTGTGTGAGATAATTGTATCTATGCGGCAAATATGCATGTCAAGTAGAAAGACACCACAAAAATATCAGATCAACCAAGACAGAATATAGATAAAGCACAAAAGAAATAGAATATAACAATAATTAATGAATAAGCTAAGGAAGAAAATTCCTGATTATAATTATGTGTCAACATTCTAGGAGCAAAATTCCAAAAGATCAAAATGGTAATCTATAGCTCTGTTTCAAATACAAGATTCCTAAGATCAATAGACAAAAAATTATAGAATAAAATTCTTTGATATCACATGAAATACTATGCAATATAATAATCATTTGATATGAAAACCTACAAGAGATGACAGGAGCCATTATCTTAAAAGCAACATTGTTGGTATGACATGTCATATTAATTATTTCACTTATAAAACAAAACAAAAAATATTTCAAAAATCAAAGTAAGTTATATATCTGATTCCGTGTATATTTTACATATTTTCTAAAAAATATTATCAAACTTCTAAGGAAACATGAGAATCATTCATAATCTCAGATCTCTTTACGCTGTTGAAATATATTTGATTTCGAATAAGAGTAAGAGAAGATAGTATATGCCGCTCGAATGACTGCTTTCGAAATTAAAGATGCTTTCGTTGTTCCACTGTCAAATATCTTTAATATATATTGGGTCTGGAAATTGTGTGGAAGGATATAAGGGCGTTAGAACATTGACCAGTCTTCCACAAACGTTATTCACAAACTAATAAACGTATATGCATATTTGTATGCGGGTATGTGTTCCTCGACTGCTGATTCTTAAACCATCAAACTTCAGAAACAAATACATCTCAGCACCCATAAACATGATTTTTCAAATCTGCTACTACCCACCTTACCAGCCATAACAAGGGGAGGGAGAGAGAGAGAGAGAGAGAGAGAGAGAGAGAGAGAGAGAGAGACAGACAGAAAAAAAAGGAAAATGCCCAAACTATTCGAAGACTATGGAAATATTTACAAAACATTTCACTTAATTTTTTTTTCAATGTAATTGTTTTCTTCTTAATTAATACCCAACTTTGTTTTACTCTTAGTTGAAAAAGTCAAGAAAACTATTTTAGCATGTTCTACCTTGTCTTATTTTCCTTTGTATATCTTCAGCGGTCGGTGCTATTTATCGCGCCGTGGGATTTTCTCCTCCCAGATGTCTGGGAAAGTGCTGGCGTCTGTCATATGTCACTTCAGCACATCCCTGCATCTAAACCTCCTGCCACCACGTACTGCCTGCCCTGACATAGTTCAGCTTAGAAAACAGCATCTATGAGCTTGCTGCTTTTCTTCTGCAAACAGTTGTTGGCACTCCGTCGCTTACGACGACGAGGATTCCAGTTGCTCCGATCAACGGAACAGCCCGCTCATGAAATTAACGTGCAAGTGGCTGAGCACTCCACAGACACGTGTACCCTTAACGTAGTTCTCGGGGATATTCAGCGTGACACAGAGTGTGACAAGGCCGGCCCTTCGACCTACAGGCACAACAGAAACAGGAAGTAAGAGTGAGAGAAAGTTCTGGTGGAAGAGCACAGCAGGGTTCGCCACCATCCCCTGCTGGAGCCTCGTGGAGCTTTAGGTGTTTTCGCTCAATAAACACTCACAACGCCCGCTCTGGGAATCGAAACCGTGATCCACTCTGCAAACAGTAACTCAATAGTAACTCAGGCATGGAGACAGTAGAACGTACGGAGGAATGGAAGAAAAAGATAGACGGAAATATTGTGAATGACTAATGAGAAATGGAAAGAAGAAAGTGCTATGCGATATAAAAGAATCGTTAGTGGTGAAATGTGATAAAATAACTGAGGTATGAGGAATGACTGAATGATGAAGACACTGATAGAGATAGAAAGAGAAAGACAGAAAAAGAAGGACAAATTTGAGTCTGATGTTGAAATAGGGAGGGAGACGTTGGGAAATGAAAAGAAAAGATAGAATAAGAGTTTCATTGAAAAGCTAAAAGAGAATTATAAATGGTGTTTTGTGTTTAACAATTTCTTGGATGCACACCAAAATCTATCAGCCACGAAATACCATTTACAAAACATATCTTTAATTAATTTTCCAGTTAATATATATTCCCGGTTACACTTGACCTGATGCTATATATCAAGATAATGGGCAGCAGAGAAATCTGGAAAAATAGGATTAGGTGATTATGGCTACCAGTGTTTGTTAATGGTTCTTTTTTTTTATCGACCCAGGAATGATGAGTATCAAAGTTAATCTCGATAGGACTGGAACACAGAACGTAAAGAGTCAGAACAAGTGCCGACGCAGTAAAGTCTCAGCAATTAGACAATCATCGCTTAAAGAAATACCATCTCGCTATCTATTTGCACAACGTGCACTACAACCTTCAATGGAAGATTCTGGATAGGGTTGTACTATTAGAGTAGTTTTATAAGACACAGGGTGAATCTGCTGTAATAAGTTAGTTTCCCAACCACATGGTGGCACCTTGGGCCAGTGCTTTCCGCTATAACTACGGGCAGACCAAAACAATCACTGTGGTTTGGGTAGACGGAAGCTGAAAGGAGCTCGTCGTATGTGTGTGTGAGTGTGTCTGTACGTGAGTATGTGTATGTATATGTGTGTGTATATGTATGTGTGTATATGTGTGTGTGTTTGTGTGCGTGTGTTCCTGAGTCTTTGTATCTGACGACAGGTGTTGGTGTGATTACGTCCTCGTAACGTAGCGGTTCAGCAAAAAGAAAGACAGAAAATGTACCAGGATCAAAATAAAATAAGGACTTGGTTCGATGTATTCAACTAAGATTGTTCAAGGCGTTGTCTCAGCAGACTAATGATTGAAAACGATAAATAAAAGATATATGTATAAATGTATTATCACTTATTCACAAGTGGAGGGGCAATGGCCCAGTGGTTAGGGCAGCGGACTCGC